>NW_028270141.1:17500-154126 GCF_037043375.1 Chiloscyllium plagiosum | reverse complement strand
TTTCCTGCTCCTTGAATGCTGCCTGACTTGCTGTGCTTTTCCAGCACCATTCTAATCTTGGCTCTCATCTCCAGCACTGCAGTACCCACTTGTGCCCAGCTGAATGCCCAGTCAGTTACACTGCTGAGAAATCCTTGGTTGAGAAAGCAAGTCCCCAGACATCGAATACCTTCCAGCAGATATTAGAGACAATATTTCACTGTATGAGTTCACTTCCTCCATCCTGACAGCAATCGACATATCACCCCATTCGGATGTGAAGATAGTCCTGGGTGAAATTTTCACTGCTACAAATGCTCTGGAGACAAAATTTCCCAAGGTGTTATTCATTGTGGCTGGTAGCTTCATACTGACCAACCTCAAGAGAGTGCTCCCAAAATATCTTCTGCCCCACTAGAGAACCAAACAACTTGGACCACTGCTGCATAACTATCGAAGATGCCTACCACTCCGTTCCCTGCCTATACTTCGGAAAATCAGATCAAAATGCTCCCAGCAATGTTCTTGCTCCCAGCTGACAAGCAGAAGGTGAAAATGGAGGATCCTTGACAGAAAATAGTACAATACCGGTCTGAGGCAGCAGACTAGCTTCTCCAGGACTTCTTGGAATCAGAGGACTGGACCATATTCAAGAACTTAGCAGATAATCTTGACGAGTACCCGACCATTGTCACAGACTTCATTAGCAAGTGCGTGCAGGATTTCATGTCAAAGAAGTAATTTTGGGTGTTCCTCAACTGGGAAACTTGGATGAACCAGGAAATCCACTGCCTACTGAAGACCAGGCATTCAGCATTCAGGTCGGACGACCCAGACAGTACAGAAAATCCAGGTATGACCTCTGCACAGCATTCAGAGATGTCAAGGGGCAGTACAGGACCAAGTTAGGGGCCCAAACCAACCATATGGACTGTGGCAAGGCCTACATAACATAGCAGGATACACACTGAAGCACAGTAAGATAGCGGACAAAACCATATCCCTCCTTGATGCACTCGATGCTTTCTATGCTCGGTTCAAGTGGAAGACCAGTGTCACCTGCTTCAACAGCCCAAACGCACTTGTTCCATCCATCACTGCTGCAGCCATCAGATGGGCCTGGACAGAGTCCCACTCGTGCACTTCGATCCAGTGTGGGCTAGCTAGATGAGGTATAAACTGACATGTTCAACCCCTCAATCCTACAAGCAGAAATCCTGACCTGCTTCAAGAAGGCCACCATACTGAAGGAAGGGAATGTAAGGTGCCTTAATGTCTACCACCCAGTGGTTCTGATCTCAATAGTCATGAAGTGCTTTGAGAGGCTGCTCATAGCCCACATCAACTCGAGCCTCCCAGCCTGCCTCAATCCTCTGCAATTTGCATGCCCACAAAACAGGACCATAGCAGATGCCATTTCCCGAACCCTCCGCTCATCCCAGAAACCTCTGGATAGCAAGGACACCTACATCAGATTACTATTCATCAACTTTGGCTCTGCCCTCAACACCATAATGCCCCTCCAGAATGATCTCAAAACTGAGACCTAGGTCTCTGCTCTGCACTCTGCAACTGGATCCTCAGCTTCCTGACCCACACTCCGCAATCAATGAAGATAGACAATTGCACATCCTCCCCCAAGCGTGCATTCTCAGCCCCCTACAGTATTCACTGTACACAGACGACTGTGTTGCCAAATTCCAAATGCACGCCATCTAAGAGTTTGCTAATGACGCCACTGTGGCAGGACAGATACCAAATGATGATGAGTCAGAATACAGGAAGGAGATAGATGTCTTGGTGTCATGATGCAATGAGAACAACCTCTGTCTCAATTTTGGCAAAACTAAAGAACTGATCATTGACTTCAGGAAGATAGGAGGAGGATATGCCCCCATCCAAATCAATGGAGCAGAAGTTGAGAGGGTCAAGAGTGTTACGTTCCTGGGAGTGACTGACCAACAATCTGTCCTGGACTCCCCATGTAGATGAGACTGTCAAGAAGACGGTACAACATCTTTTCTTCAGGCGGCAGAAGAAACTTGACATGTCCATTTTAAAACCCTCACCAACTTTCACAGATGCACCATTGAAAGCATACTATCTGGGTGCATAACATCCTGACATGACAACTGTTCTGCCCAGGACAGTAAGAAACTACAGAAGGTCATGTGCACAGTCCAGACCATCACATCACAGAGACCAACCTCCCATCCATGGACTCCATTTACATTTTTTGTTACTGCGGAAAGGCTGTCAGCATCATCAAAGACCTATGCCACCCCGGTTATGCTTTTCTACAACCTCTTCTATCAGGTAGAAGGTACAGAATCTTGAACACATGCGCACACACTCTGACAGGTTCAAGAACTGCTTTTTCGCTGCCATTATTCGGCTGATGAAGCAGACGGACTCCGTAACTTCAAATAATGTTGATCTTAGTAATGTTGGTCTTGCTTCGTGCACCTCCTCTGCAGTAATTTGTATGCCCTGCTCTGTCGAAGCACCCTGTGATCTGTACATTGTTGTTTGCTATGATCTAGCTGTACTGCTCACCAAAGCTTTTCACTGTTTAGATACAATGGTGAAATCAAGATGAACATTTCAGAGGTCCCCTTATCAAAGTTGGCGTCATCAGAACTGATGCGATGGAGACGGAGGAACTGGGAAAATGGAATAGTCTTTACAGGAAGCAGGGATTTGAGGATGTGTAGGCCAGGTAATTAGCCAGTCCAGATATAGTGGATAAAAATCAAAAGAACTGCAGATACAGGAAATCGGCAGCAAAAACAGAAATTGCTGGAAAACCTCAGCAGGTCTGGCAGCATCTGTGCAGAGAAATCAGAGTTAACTCTGATTTCTCTCCAAAGATGGTGCTGGACTTGCTGAGCTTTTCCAGCAGTTTTTGTTGGATATGTAGTGAACGTTCATGGCAAGCCTGTCCCGAGAAATGGAAACTGATGTTGGGGAAGGGAGAGTCAGAGATGGACCATGTGACAGTGAGAGCCAGGTGGAAATTGGAAGTGAAATATATAGCTCCCATCAGTTCTGAAGAAGGGTCACTGGACACGAATTATTAACTGATTTCTCTTCAGATGTGGCAGACGTGCTGAGATTTTCCATCCATTTCTGTTTTTGTTTCAGATTTCCAGCATCTGTAGCTTTTTTGTTTTTTTTTGTCTGTCCTTTTTTTGGTCAGGATGGAGGTATGTTCATGGTGCTGGTTAGTTCCTAACTCCCATTTCCTACCTCAGACTCTGGATCTGCTTTGTGATGCCATGAAGTTGTGATTTTGCAGCATGGAATTTAGCCTTGCTTTTTTTTCTGTCTGCTTTGCTCCCCCCTCCTGCTGCTGTGAGGATACTCATTTCATCCGGTGTATGTTTTTTTTTTGCACTTGTGGTTGAGACCCTGCTGTTTCTATGTACGTATGTATCATGCTTAAGCACAGCAATCAAAGTCATTGAGTATAGTGAGAATGGGATTACTGGAATGAAAACATGAATATAAAGAAAATTGTTTTTAATTTACTGAAGCTAAAGAAAAGTATTTTTGGCTCACAGGCATGTTGAATTTTCAAATCATTGGTTCAGTACTATGTATAGTTCCCTTTCACATCAGAATGGATCTTTAATGTAACTGTTTTACTGATAGATACGCCGATTTGATGCCACATGACTTGGCCAGAACAGCACTACAGTAAGTATGATGATCAAATTTGCAATTCTTGTGTTTGCAGTAAATTGATCCAATTCAAAATATTAGTTTTGTTTTAGGAACTGATCATATTTTTATTCATACAGGGGTCTACTTACAAGGACTAACATTCCAAAAGCCGATGTTGACTACATAGTGTTTGGGACCGTCATTCAGGAAGTCAAGACAAGCAATGTTGCCAGAGAGGTATGTGCCTGAATGCATTTAAAAAGGTGTTTTCAGTGTAAAATAGGAATTCATGTTACATGGTTTAACATAATAGCATGGAGGATTGGTTAACTTACAAAAAACAAACGCATAAGTGGACCACTTTTCAAGTTGCCAGTTTCTGACAAGTGCAGTGCCATCGTGATCAATATTGGGGCCTCCACGGTTTACAATTTATATTGATGACAACCAAATACCTGGTTGCTAAACTTGTTGACACAAGGATTGGTAGGAAAAGGAGTTGTGCAAGAGAACATGAAGAGTCAGCAAAGTGGTAAGTTGAGTGAATACGCCAAAAATTGGTAAATAGAGTACAATTTAGCAAAATGTGAACTTGTCCACTTGGGCAGAATGAATAAAAAAGCAACTTATTCAAATGGAGAGAGAATTCAGAACTTTGAAGCATAGAGGGATAAGAGGTGCAGCAAGTGATCAAGAAAGCAAAGGGAATTTTTTTCTTAAAAAGGACGTCAAATACAAATGATATTTTGCTATTGTACAGGATGTAGTTGAGATCAAATCTACTGTACTGTATACAGTTTTGGTCTCCTTTTTCAAGAAAAGATATAAATGATTACAGAAGCGTTTTTAGAGAAGGCGCACTCAACTACTGGGGTGGTGAGAAGTTAGCTCACAAGGCAAGGTTGGACAGATTGGGTCTGCATCCATTGGAGTTTTTAGAATAATGAGAGGTAATTTCATTGAGACGTGCAAGACTTGAGATGACTTGACAGGATGTATGCTGAAAGAATAATTCCCATGTGAAAAAAAAACTAGATGGGGGAAAAAAATATTTTATGTCGACCATAAGTCTTTAGAAGTCTTCCCCAGAGAATGACTAATTTTAAGGAATATTGACTGACTACTTTTTTAATGAATCTAAAATTATATGGGACAGGTAGAAATTTGGCACTGGAGCCAGAATTGGATGAGCCATGATCCTGTGGAGCAGGAGAATCCATGTTTTGGGCATGAGCCCTTCAACAGAATGACCGACTCTTGCCCGAAACTTCAATTCTGCTGCTCCTCGCATGCTGTCTGACCTGCTTTGCTTTTCCAGTACCACACTCTCGACTCTAATCTCCAGCATCTGCAGTCCTCACTTTCCCCGAGCCATGATCTTACTGAATGAAGTGGTTTCAGGGGCCGGTTGATCTGCTGCTCTGAATTTGTATCGTCTGGTGTTTTGTTTGAGGGTGCTATAACTTAAGAAAGTTTCTAATTTTGTTTTTATTTCCTTGATACGTCATGCCTTGCATTCCTTAAAGTCATAGAGATGTACAGCACTGAAACAGTCCCTACGGCTCAACTCGTCCATGCTGACCAGATATCCCAAACTAAACTTGTCCCACCTGCCACTACCTGGCCTATATCCCTCCAAAAACATCCTATTCACGTACCCATCCAGATACCTTTTAAATGTTGTATTTGTACCAGCCTCCACCACATCCTCTGGCAGCTCATTCCACACATGCACCACCCTCTGCGTGAAAAAGTTGTCCCTTAGGTTTTTTTTTTTAATCTTTCCACTCTCTCCATAAACCTATGCCGTCTAGTTCTGGACTCCCCCACTCCAGGGAAAATACTTTGTCTATTTACCCTATCCTTGCCCCTCGTGATTTTATAAATCTCTGTAAGGTCACCCCTCAGCCTCCAACACTCCAGGGAAAACAGCCCTAGCCTATTCAAGCTCTCCCTGTAGCTCAAATCCTCCAACCCTGGCAACATCCTTCTAAATCTTTTCTGAACCCTTCCAAGTTTCACAACATCCCAGAGACCAAAATTGTATGCAGTATTCCAAAAGTAGCCTAACCAATGTCCTGTCCAGCCGCAACATGACCTCCCAACTCCTGTACTCAATACTTTGACCAATAAAAGAAAGTATGCCAAATGCCACCTTCACTATCCGATCTACCCGCGACTCTGCTTTCAAGGAGCTCTGAACCTGCACTTCAAAGTTTCTTTGTTCAGCAACACTCCCTCGGATCTTACCAATAAGTGTATGAGTCTTGCTAAGATTTGATTTCCCAAAATGCAGCACCTTGCAGTTATCTAAATTAAGCTCCATCTGCTATCCTCAGCCCATTGACCCATCTGATCAAGATCCCGTTGTAATCTGAGGTAACCTCCTTCGCTTTCCACTGCACCTCCAATTTTGGTGTCCTCTACAAACTTACTAGCTGTACCTCCTATGTTCGCACCCAAATTATGTATATAAATGACAAAAAGTAGTGGACCCAGCACCAATCCTTGTGGCACTCCACTGGTCACAGGCCTCCAATCCGAAAAATAACCTTCACCACCACTCTGTGTCTCTACCTTTTGATTCTGGATCAGTGGTGCTGGAAGAGCACAGCAGTTCAGGCAGCATCCAAAGAGCTTTGAAATCGACGTTTTGGGCAAAAGCCCTTCATCAGGAATAAAGGCAGTGAGCCTGAAGCGTGGAGAGATAAGCTAGGGGAGGGTGGGGGTGGGGAGAGAGTAGCATAGAGTACAATGGGTGAGTGGGGGAGGAGATGAAGGTGATAGGTCAGGGAGGAGAGGGTGGAGTGGATAGGTGGAAAAGGAGATAGGCAGGTCGGACAAGTCCGGACAAGTCATGGGGACAGTGCTGAGCTGGAAGTTTGAAACGAGGATGAGGTGGGGGAAGGGCAAATGAGGAAGCTGTTGAAGTCCACATTGATGCCCTGGGGTTGAAGCGTTCTGAGGCGGAAGATGAGGCATTCTTCCTCCAGGCATCTGGTGGTGAGGGAGTGGCGGTGAAGGAGGCCCAGGACCTCCATGTCCTTGGCAGAGTGGGAGGGGGAGTTGAAATGTTGGGCCACGGGGCGCTGTGGTTGATTGGTGCGGGTGTCTCGGAGATGTTCCCTAAAGCGCTCTGCTAGGAGGCGCCCAGTCTCCCCAATGTAGAGGAGACCGCATCGGGAGCAACGGATACAATAAATGATATTAGTGGATGTGCAAGTAAAACTTTGGATGTAGAAGGCTCCTTTAGGGCCTTGGATAGAGGTGAGAGAGGAGGTGTGGGCACAGGTTTTACAGTTCCTGCGGTGGCAGGGGAAAGTGCCAGGATGGGAGGGTGGGTCGTAGGGGGGCATGGACCTGACCAGGTAGTCACGGAGGGAACGGTCTTTGCGGAAGGCGGAAAGGGGTGTGGAGGGAAATATATCCCTGGTGGTGGGGTCTTTTTGGAGGTGGCGGAAATGTCGGCAGATGATTTGGTTTATGCGAAGGTTTGTAGGGTGGAAGGTGAGCACAGGGGCGTTCTGTCCTTGTTACGGTTGGAGGGGTGGGGTCTGAGGGCGGAGGTGCGGGATGTGGACGAGATGCGTTGGAGGGCATCTTTAACCACGTGGGAAGGGAAATTGCGGTCTCTAAAGAAGCAGGCCATCTGGTGTGTTCTATGGTGGAACTGGTCCTCTTGGGAGCAGATACGGCGGAGGCGGAGGAATTGAGGTCCTTTTGAGCCAGTTCTGTATCCAAATGGCTAGTTCTCCCTATATACCATGAGATCTAACCTTGCTAACCAGTTAGGAATGTTGTTGAACACCCTACTGAAGTCCATATAGATCACATCCACCGCTCTGCCCTCATCAATTCTTTGTAAATTTTTTTTTAAAAATCAAGTTTGTGAAACGTGATCTCCCATGCACAAAGTCATGCTGACTATCTCGAATCAGTCCTTGCCTTTCCAAATACATGTACGTACTGTCCTTCAGGATTCCCTCCAACAACTTGCCCACCACCGATGTTAGGCTCATCCGTCTGTAGTTCCCTGGCTTTTTCTTGCCACCTTTAAGTAGTGGTACCACTTTGCCAAGCTTCAGTCTTCCGGCACCTCACCTGTGATGATAGAAATATCTCAGCAAGGGGCCCAGCAATCACTTCCCTAGCTTCCCACAGAGTTCTAGGTTACACTTGATCAGATCCTGGGGATTTATCCACTTCTATGCGTTTCAAGATATCTAGCACTTCCTCCTCTAATATTTACATGTTTCAAGATGTCGCCATCTATTTCCCCACATTCTAGATCTTCCATGTCCTTTTCCATCGTAAACACTGATGCAAAATACTCATTTAGTATCTCCCCCATCTCCTGCGGCTCCACACAAAGACCCTATTTTCTCCCCAGTTACCCCTTTAGTCAATATGTTTGTAAAAACCCTTTGGATTCTCCTTAATTCTATTTGCCAAAGCTATCTCGTGTCCACTTTTTGCCCTCCTGATTTCCCTCTTAAGTATACTATTACTGCCCTTATAATCTTCTAAGATTCATTCGCTCTATCTAGTCTATATCTGACATATGCTTCCTTTTTCTTAACCAAACCCTCAATTTCTTTTGTGATTCAGCATTCCCTACACCCACCAGCTTTTCCTTTCACCCGAACAGAAATACACTGTCTCTGGACTCTAGTTATCTCATTTCTGAAGGCTTCCCATTTTCCAGCCGTCCCTTTTACCTGCAAACATTTTCCCTCGATCAGCTTTTGAATGCTCTTGCCTAATACCATCAAAATTAACCTTCAATTTAGAACTTCAACTTTTAGATCCGGTCTATCCTTTTCCATTACTATTTTAAAGCTAATAGAATTATGATCGCTGACCCCAAAATGCTCATCCACTGACACCTCCGTCACCTGCTCTGCCTTATTTAAGGTTGGGATGGAATGTGTTGGTGAAGTTGATGGACTGTTCAAGCTCCTTGTGGGAGCACGAGCTGGTGCCGATGCAGTCATCAATGTAGCGAAGGAAAAGAGAGGGAATGGTGCCGGTGTAACTCCGAAAGATGGACTGTTCCACGTAGCCAACAAAGAGACAGGCATAGCTGGGGCCCATGCGGGTGGCCATGGCTACCCCTTTCACCTGGAGGAAGTGACAAGATTCAAAGGTTCCTGATGGAGGGCTTGTGCCTGAAACGTCGATTCTCCTGCTCTTCTAAAGCTGCCTAACCTGCTGTGCTTTTCCAGCATCTGCAGTCCTCACTTTTCCCCTGCCTTATTTCCGAAGAGTAGATCAAGTTTTGCACCTTTTTCTATCCACATACTGAATCAGGAAATTTTCTTGTACATGCTTAACAAATTCTACATGTGAAACATTACAGTTTACGTATTACATATTTTCTCTATTTAATGTTTGCATTCACACGTGAAAATGGACCTTGTGTATCCTGCATTCCAAAGTGTAATGTTTTTCTGCCCAAAATCTAGTTAAATGATGGCATGATTCACAGATGGTAGTGGAGAACCCTTATTTTGTATATGGAATTTTGCTATTTGATTGTTAATTTAATTTTAAATTTTTTTTAAATAATTAAGGTGAGCATGCAGAACATTTTGCATGGGGGGTTGAAGAGCTGGAAGTCATGGGCCAATAACATTAGAAGAATGAGATGCTGTAGTTGGAGTTTAAGGGGATAAGTTTACAGTGAAGATAAGTTTTAACTGAGGTCAGATTCTGGATTAGTCCCCAGTACCACTTAACTAATTACAGAGAAGGATGAGGAGCAATTAGGCGGGCTAATTTCAATCTTGCTTCAGTCATTAGGACAGAAGTGGGGTTGTCTGCTGCTGATCATGTAATATTCAGTACTAATTGTCACTCTTCAGATACTGAACCATTCCATGTACACGTGTAGCAAAACATGAGGGAATGGAATGGACACGGTTCTGATTAAAATTCAACATAGAAGAGTGAGATGATACATTTTGGAAGGAATGAGAAACAAACAAACTAAGATATACCATTTTAGAAACTGATGCGAGGAGAGCCACTGAGGGTGTTTGCCCTGTCACTTTGAAAGATATGTGCACAGATTAACAAAACAGTTAATAAGGTGTCTAGTATCCCAAGCTTTATAATTGGAGGCATAGAGTACAAAAGCCAGGAAGGTATGCTAAATCTGGGGGGTGGGAATCAGAGCCACATATGAGAGGGGGACAGTTGCAGATGGGCGAGTGACAGGATGTAGTGAATCTATCGGGAAGGTTTCTCATGTGATGAAACAAGGAATCTGTTAAAGTGTGTCTGCTTCAATGCAAGGAGTGTCAGAAATAAGAGTGACGAACTTAGAGCATGGATCAGTACTTGGGGATACGATGTTGTAGCCATAACGGAGATGTGGGTTTCACGGAGACAGGAATGGTTGCTTGATATTCCAGGGTTTAGAACATTTAAAAACAACAAGGAGGGTTGAAAATGAGGGGGCATAGTATTGCTAATCAGAGTGCATCACAGCTACAGAAATGAAGGTTGTTGAGGAAGGTCTGTCTGCTGAGTCATATGGATGGAAGTCAGGAACAGCAAGGGAGCAGCCACCTCATTGGGATTTTCTACAGACCATCTAATAACAGTAGAGAGATTGAAGAACGCATAGGCAGGCAGATTCTGGAAAAGTGCAGAGGTAGCAGGGTTGTAGTTATGGGTAATTTCAACTTTTCCAATATCGACTGGAACCTCCTAAGTGCAGATGGTTTGGATGGAGCCGTTTTTTTTCAGGTGTGTTCAGGAGGGTTTCCTTTCTTCGTATGTAGACAGACCGACGAGGGCAGAGGTCATTTTGGATTTGGTGCTCGACAATGAGCCAGGACAGGTGTCAGATCTCGGGTGGGAAAACACTTTGGTGACAGTGATTACAGCTGCCTAACATTTAACATAGCCTCAGATAGGGAAAGGAGCAGTTACCGAGTGAAGACTTTTAATTGGGGAAAAGGAAATTATGACGCTATCAGACAGGAGCTGGGAAGTACAGACTGGGAGCAATTGTTCCACAGAAAGGGCACAGCAGACATGTGGAGGCTATTTAAGGAGTAGTTGTTGAGTGATGCATGCATTTATTCCTCTGAGACAGGTAAGCAGGGGTAAGATTAAGGAACCATGGATGACGAGAACAGAGGAACTTCTTGTCAAAAGGAAGAAGGCAGCTTATGTAAGGTGGAGGAAGCAAGGATCTAGCACAGCTTTAGAGGATTACAGGCTTGCTAGAAAGAAGCTCAAAAGTGGACTGAGGAAAGCCAGGAGGGGGCACAAAAATGGCCTGGCAAATAGGATTAGGGAGAAACCAAAGGCATTTTACGCATGTGTGAGGAATAAGAGAATGATCAGGGAGAAGATAGAGCCGAGCAGGGATTGCTTTGGGAACTTGTGCGTGGAGTCTGAGCAGATAGAGGAAGCCCTGAATGAGTATTTTGCTTCAGTTTTCTCGATGGAAAGGGACCTTGTTGTGAATGGGAACTTTGAGGAGCTGGGATACAGGCTTGACCAGATCAAAATTGATGAAGTTGATGTGCTGGAAATTTTGGAAAACATTAAGATTGATAAGTTCCCAGGGCCAGACCAGATTTATCCTAGGCTGCTCCGGGAAGCGAGAAAGGAGGTTGCTAAGCCGCTGGCGAAGATCTTTGCCTCCTCACTTTCAAAGGGAGTCGTACCGGAGAATTGGAATGAGGCAAATATTGTTCCTCTTTTCAGGAAGGGTAATAAGGAAATCCCTAGCAATTACAGACCAGTCAGTCTTGCGTCTGTGGTCAGCAAAGTTTTGGAAAGTATTCTGAAGGATAGGATTTATGACTATTTGGCAAAGCATAGTATGATTCAAGGCAGTCAGCATGGCTTTGTGAGGAGCAGGTCATACCTCTCAAATCTTATCTTATTGAGCTCTTTGAGGAGGTGACAAGACAGGTCGACGAAGGTCGAGCAGTGGATGTGTGTATGGACTTCAGCAAGGCATTTGATAAGGTTCCCCATGGTAGGCTCATTCATAAAGTCGAAACTTTATTGCTGGAACAGCACAGCAGGTCAGGCAGCATCCAGGGAACAGGAGATTCGACGTTTCGGGCACAGGCCCTTCTTCAGGAATGCCATTCCTGAAGAAGGGCCTGTGCCCGAAACGTCGAATCTCCTGTTCCCTGGATGCTGCCTGACCTGCTGTGCTGTTCCAGCAATAAAGTTTCAACTTTGATCTCCAGCATCTGCAGACCTCACTTTCTCCTCATTCATAAAGTCAGTAAGTATGGGATACAGGGAAAGTTTGGCTATCTGGATTCAGAATTGGTTGGCTGACAGAAGGCAGAGAGTGGTTGTAGATGGAAAGTATTCTGCCTGGAGGTCAGTGTTGACAGGGGTCCCACAGGGCTCTATTCTTGGGCCTGTGTGCTTTGTAGTTTTTACAGATGACTTTGAGGTTGAGGGGTGGGCTAGTAAATTTGCAGATAAGATAAATGTTGAAGGTGTCGTCAATAGTATCGAGGGCTATTGCAGGCTGCAACGCGACATAGATAGGATGTAGAGCTGGGCTGAGAAATGGCAGATGGAGGTCAACCTGGATAAATGCGAAGTGATGCATTTTGGAAAGTCGAACTTGAATGCTGAATATAGGATTAAAGACAGGATTCTTGGCAATGAGGAGGAACAGAGGGATCTGTGTGTGCAAGTGCATAGATGCCTCAAAGTTGCCACCCAAGTGGATAGGGTTGTTAAGAAAGCGTATGGTATTTTGGCTTTCATTTAACAGGGGCATCGAGTTTAAGAGCCACGAGGTTTTGCTGCAGCTCTACAAGTCCCTGGTGAGACCACACTTGGAATATTGTGTCCAGTTCTGGTTGCCCTACTATAGGAAAGATACAGAAGCTTTGGTGAGGGTGCAAAGAAGGTTTACCAGGATGCTGCCTGGACTGGAGGGCTTGCCTTATGAAGAAAGGTTGAATAAGCTCAGACTTTTCTCTCTGGAGAGAAGGAGGAAGTGAGGAGACCTGATCAAGGTATACAAGATAATGAGTGGAATAGTTAGAGTCAATAGCCAGAGACTCTTCCCCAAGGCAGGATTGACAGGTACGAGGGGTCATCGTTTGAAGATATTAGGGGAAAGGTATAGAGGAGATGCCAGAGGTAGGTCCTTTACGCAGAGAGTAGTGAATGCATGGAATGCGTTGCCAGCTGTGGTGATGGAAGCAGAGTCATTAGGGACATTTAAGCGACTGCTGGACAGACACATGTGAGTTGAGGGATGCGTAGGTAAAGTTATTATATTTTTCATTAGGATTAAACCTCAGCACAACATCGTGGGCCTGTTCTGTGCTGTACTTTTCTATGTTCTATCTGACTAAAAGATTTTTTTGGTGTCTGCTAGGCTATTGTGTCAAATTCTGGATAAAATACTTAAGGAAAATATGAAGGCTTTTCAGTGGGTGTAGAAGAGGGTTACCAAAATAGTTGGAAAGATCTGCAGCCTAAGTAAGAGGAAAGGTAGCGTTCTCTTCTCTTTACAACCGAACAGGCTAAAAGGAGATTTGATTAAGGAATTTAAAACAATGAAAGGCTTTGGATAGTCAACAGACACCATTTTCATTAGCTTGTTACAGATTTAGGATGATCGGTTAAAGTACCGGAGGCAACATAAGCAAAAGCTTTTTAATGCCCCAGGTCGTTAGGATTCATAGAGCAGAGTCATCAGCCACCTATAAAAGCTTTTAATTTTACATTTGTATCATGGGATGTGGGCATCACTACCTGGGTCTGCATTTATTGCCCAGAGGACAGTCAAGAATGAACTACTCGCTGAGAGTCTGGAATCACATATAGACCAAGGTGAGCACAGTAACTTTTCTTCCCTAAAGGACATTAGGTTAACCAATTAATATGAGTACATGGTTGATGTTAGGCTAGCTTTTTATTCCTTTTTTTTTAGTGTTCTCCAATTTCACCATTTGTCATGCTTTCAGTGACTGACTTTGCCCAGATATTAAAAAGAACACTTTGAAATCATTGCTCACGATAGGAAAATATTAGGCAGTAGATAATTTACCATTTTTGTGCAAGATGATGACCAAAAAACCATTGTAATTAGTACTTTCTGTTTATTTTGCATATTTAGTGCTAATGGGACGCCTCAACTCGCAAAGAGCATGTTTTAACAAATTCTGACAATGGCGAGTGTGATTTTTCAGTTACAAAAAAGTGCCCTCAAAATTATGCATAGCAACTTGGTGTTCTGAGGTAAATTCTAAGCAGAACATATTGGGATATTTATTGTCGTCGGTGAACACTTTCAAAGGCGAAGAAAGAACTATTAAAAGTTTGTTAAGGACAGGTTACACTTGACTGATTTAATGTTTTGAGAAATGGAGTGTATCAAAGAAATACAATGGATGTTTGTATCGATCTTCAGAAGGAAGTGGCTGCATGAGAGATCTGTAACAAATTGAAGAGAATGTAGCTACATCATTCAATGGTGACTCGGGATGATGATAAGTTAATTTTTTTTGTTTGAGGTGAACGAAGTCCTTTTTCTTTTATCTTGTATGGCCATAAACACAAGCAAATTGTTCCCAAAGCTTTCTGATACCAATGAGGATGGCAATGGGGGAACTAAGGGAAAATGCAAGAAGTGTAGGAAGTCAAAATGGATAGTAGTTTGGACAGAGAAGTATCACATGCAGTTCGATGCAGTAACATCTGAAGAGATCATCTTTGGGGAGAAAGAATAACTATCTGCAACCAGAGTGGAGAAAGTAAAAATTGAATGGTGCAATTTACCTATGGAGATGGAGATTCAGCAATTGTTAAAGTGAAAGAAGAAAAAGGTTTTTAAACACTTATGTGCAGGGAATTTTTCATGGCGGCGGGGGGGAGACAAGGACTAAGCAGCCCACTTGATGGGCACCATGTTCATAAATATTGACTCCTTCCACTACCAATGCATAGTAACAGTAGTGTGAAACATCTTCTAGATGGACTGCAAAAATTCACCAAGGCTTCTAAGAACTTTCCAAACCCATCTAGAGTGACAGGGGTTGCAGAGACATGGGAATGCCACCATCTACAGAGTCCTTTCCAATTCACTCCACATCCTCGCTTGGATATATATCCACTGTTGCCTTTGTGTCATGGGGTCAATATCCTGGAACACTCTAAGCATTATGGATGCACCTGTACTTAAATGGGCAACATTGGTTTACGAGGCAAATAAGTTATTGGAAGAGATTCTGAGAGACAGGGTCTGTATACATTTGGAAAGGCGAGGACTGATTAGGAATAGTCAGCTTGGCTTTGTGCATATCTTACAAACTTGATTGATTTTTTTTTTGAAGAGGAGACCAAGATCATAAGTGAAGACAGGATGGTAGATGTCGTCGACATGAACTGTAGAGCAGCCTTCAACAAGGTTCTGCATGGTTGACCGGTTTGTAAGATTAGATCATGTGAGCGAATAGCCAATTGGATACAGCATTGGCTTGACAGGAGGCAAAGGGTAGATGGTAGTTGTTCAGACTGGAGGCCTGTGATCAGTAGTACACCGCAAGGATCAATGCTGGGTCCAATTTGTTCACAATTTACATAAACTAATTGGATGAGAATTTAGGCATGTTTAGTAAATTTTTGGAGCCATTTAAATTGGTATGGTTGGCAGTGAAGGAGGTTATCTTAGAGTACAATGGGATCTTGATCAACTAGACCAGAGGGCTGAGGAATAGCAGATGAGGTTTAGTGCAGATTAGTGTGAGGTTTTGCATTTTGGTAAAGCAAATCAAGATAGGGTTTGCACAGTTAATGGTAGGGCCCTGGGGAGAGTTGTCGAACAAAGAGACTGAGGAGTGCAGGTACGTAGTTCCCTGAAAATGGCATCACAGGTAGACTGTGTTGGAGGAGGAGTCAGAGCATTGAGTACAAGAGTTAGGATCTCGTGTTACAGCTAATCAAGACATTAGTAAGGCCAGATTTGGAGTACTGTATACAGTTCTAGTCACACTACTTTTGGAAGGATATTATTAAATGGAAAGAGTGCAAAAAAGATTCAGAAGCATGTTACCAAAACTGGGGAGTTTAAGTTGTAGGGAGAGTCTGGGGCTATTTTTTCTTGAGCACAGAAGACTGAAGAAGTTATTCTTTACAGAAGTTTATAAAATCATGAGGGACTTGGATAAATTGAATAGCCAAAATCTTTTTCCACAGGCGAGGGGAAAATATTCCTTCTGGCTTAAATATTGTACATGCACAGCCTTGCAAGCTGAGGAAGACTGGTCACATACAATCGCAACATTTTTCAGGAAGCATTCCTAAGGGAGGTCTAATAGAGATGTTGCAACTTGTTCCAATTTGCCATCATAATAGTTTGATTCCACTAGTGATAAATTTGATAATGAGCGAGTGCAGTTCGGATTATTGTTATTTGGTTGAAAGGGAAGTTAGAAATGTTTTCGCGGGGTTAGTGAACAAATGGCTCATTATGCAATTGCAATAATACTTGAAACTAAACTAAATAAGTATTTGGGGAAAAAAAGGAACCCAATGTAGGGGAGCATGGTTCCAGTTGGCAGCTTCTCTGCTAAAGTTGAGTCATCAAGTTAGATATCTCACTGCTCAGCTATAGTGTTGCGTAGATTTAGAGTGCACAGGGGAGGTGATGGCCTTGTGGTGTTCTTGCTAGACTATTAATCCAAAGACCTTGGTAATGTTCTGATACCTGGGTCTGAACCTGCCATGGCAGATGGTGAAGCTTGATGTCTAGAGTGAGGTGTGTAATAAAGACCATGACATCATTGCCAATTGTCAGGGAAAGCCCATCTGGTTCATTATGGCTTTTAGGGAATGAAACTGCCATCCTGCATGTTTTTGACCCAACCCCCTCAAAATATTTTCAGAAGATAGCCGAGACCCTAACTTTTTCTTTCTTTAAAGGCAAGTTTTGTTCCTAATGCAATTTGATCAATGTAAAGCAAAACACATTTTATTAATAGTTTAAAATAGAACAAAAGAAAAAAGAAATTGGAATAACTTAACTCCATTGAAATGTTTAGTAGAATAAAAGATTAATTACTAATTAACTGTTCGACTATTGTAGCATCCCATAAACATATTCTTGGCAAAAGGCAAGTTCAAAAAAAATTGTCTCACGTGCCATTCTAGAAGCCCAGGAGGAAAACACCTAGAGAAAACTGTGTAGTAGGGAGCGATGTACTGCAGCTTCCAAACCCTGTTACGACCGTAGCAGCAAGTACTACTGAAATAGTAAACTAAAAATCCTGATTCTGTGAGGGCTTGACCACATGTGTAAAGGCAGCTTCTATTGTTCAAACTTAAAGTATAATATCACAGCTTCTCAAGCTGGTTACGTTACCAGCTCTCCACCTCTGCCTTAAAACTTCTCTTCCAAAAAAAAGGACAAAATGCATCTTAAAGCCATAGGATTGTCACACCTGTGTCGAAGAGACTGGTGCTAGAAAAGCACAGCCGGTCAGGCAGCATCCGAGGAAAAGGAGAGTCGACACTTTGAGCATAAGCTTTTCGTGGTCTGCGTGTGACTATAAACCCATAGCAATGTGGTTGACACTTAGCTGCTCTCTGCCACTTAGGGATGTGCAATATAAGTTGAATAGAATAGAATCCCCACAGTGTGGAAATGGGCCATTTGGCCCAGCAAGTCCAAACCAACTCTGTGAAGAGCTTCCCACTCTATCCCTGGAACCCTGCATTTCCCAATGCCAATCCACCTATCGTGCATGTCTTTGGACCGTGGGAGTAAATGGGAACACCCAGAGAAAACCCATGCAGACATGGGGAGAATGTGTGCAAACCCTACACAGTCACCTGAGGTTGGGTCCCTAGTGCTGTGAGGCAGTAGTGCTAACCACTGAGCCACTGTGCTGCCTAGTGATGCCCACACCCATGTATGATTTTTTTTTTAAAAAAAACCTGTCGACAGTGCTTAACTGGAGATTCTCTAAGTATACCAGGTTTTATGAATAAAATGTAAATCTGAGTGGCAAAAATTCCTCACAAAATGAATATTACAGGGACAGAGCTAATTCCATTTGACTCTTACGCTGAAAGACTGGAGCGACTGGGCTTGTATGCCCTTGAGTTTAGAAGACTGAGAGGGGATCTGATTGAGACATATAAGATTATGAAAGGATTGGACATTCTGGCAGCAGGAAACATGTTTCCGCTGATGGGTGAGTGCCAAACCAGAGGACACAGCTTAAAAATACGGGGTAGACCATTTAGGACAGAGATGAGGAGAAACTTCTTCACCCAGAGGGTGGTGGCTGTGTGGAATGCTCTGCCCCAGAGGGCAGTGGAGGCCCAGTCTCTGGATTCATTTAAGAAAGAGTTGGATAGAGCTCTCCAGGATAGTGGAATGTTGTGGTTCTGTTCGCCAAGCTGGGAATTTGTGTTGCAGATGTTTCGTCCCCTGTCGAGGTGACATCCTCAGTGCTTGGGAGCCTCCTGTGAAGCGCTTCTGATCTTTCCTCCGGCATTTGTAGTGGTTTGAATCTGCCGCTTCCGGTTGTCCGTTGCAGTGGTCGGTATATTGGGTCCAGGTCGATGTGCTTATTGATTGAATCTGTGGATGAGTACCATGCCTCTAGGAATTCCCTGGCTGTTCTGTTTGGCTTGTCCTATAATAGTAGTCCCAGTCGAATTCATGTTGCTTGTCATCTGTGTGTGTGGCTACTAAGGATAGCTGGTCATGTCGTTTCGTGGCTAGTTGGTGTTCATGGAATCAAGGGTTATGGAGATAAGGCAGGAACAGGATACTGATTAAGGATGATCAGCCATGATCATATTGAATGGTGGTGCAGGCTCAAAGGGCAGAATGGCCTACTCCTGCACCTATTGTCTATTGTTTCAAGCAAATTCTGGGCAAGGTTTCTCAATTGGTAATGGTTCCAAATAGGAGAAAGTGAGGACTGTAGATACTGGAGATCAGAGCTGAAAAATGTGTTGCTGGAAAAGTGCAGCAGGTCAGGCAGCATCAAAGGAGCAGGAGAATCGACGTTTCGGGCATAAGCCCGATGCCCGAAACGTCGATTCATCTGCTCCTTTGATGCTACCTGACCTGCTGCACTTTTCCAGCAACACATTTTTCAGCAATGGTTCCAAATAGGATGCCACAAATCATTAAACTCCAAGGTGAGTCATGGCGCCAACAACCCCCCCTAGTCCCCAGCTGTTTGCAACAAGGTTAATTGAGAAATGATCCATTCCCTTTGTGGATATCTTTTTCTCCCAGACCCAAATCAGTTTGTGTCTTAAACCTAACACTGAGCTAATGAACCCAGACAAGTGATCGAAGCTTCAGTGGGAGAGCAGTTTGGTAACAGTGACCATAATTCTGAGTTTATGGATATGGATAAGAGCAGTCCTTGGGGAAAGGCTAACCACCACAATCTTTAGGCAGGAGCTGACGAATATAGTTTGGTATGATGATTTGAGGATTGTTTGTCATGTTGGAATCATTTAGAGGCTGGTCGATTCGAATTCAGAACTAGCATTTTCCTTTGGAAATGAAGGATGAAGATGGAAAGATTTGGGAACCATTGACAAGAAATTGAGAGCTTAGAAAGAAAAAGGAAGCATGCGTAAGGCTGAGGAAACTGAAGACTGAGCCCACTAAGGAATATAAAGAAAACAGGAAAGAACTTAAACAAGGAGTTAGGAGAGCTAGCAATGGCCATGAAATGACCTTGACAAACAGGATTAAGGAAAATCCCAAATTGCTTTATACATTTAAGGGGTGAAACGGTGGTTTACTCGATGACAAAGGAGGAAATTTATGCATGAAGCTGGAAGATGTGTGTGAGATCTTTAACAAATGCTTTGCAGCAGTATTCGTCAGGAGATAGACATGGTGATTGGGAGTCGAGAGGGGTTTGTTGATATTCTAGGGCATGTAGATATACGAAAATGAGGTGCTGGGTGTTTCATAAAGCATTAAGTTAGTCACTTCCCTACTACCTGATGGATCCTGGGGGACAAAGAGAGAGGAAATTGCTGGGGCCTTGAATGACATCTTTGGGACCTCTCCTGTGACTAAAGAGGATACAATGTTGTTTCCTTGTTTAACAAGGGCAACGAGAATAATCTGGAATATTACAGGCGTGACCCTTGTAGGAACGTTACTGGGGAAGAATCTTGGGAATAGGATGTACTTACATTTGGACATATATGTACTTATTAGCGATAGGCAGCAAGGCTTTGTGTGGGGGAGGTTGAATGTCACAAACTTAATTGAGTTTTTTGAGGAGGTGACAAAGATAGTTGATTGAGGGCAGGGCAGTCGATGTTGTCTGCATCTTTAGTCAGGGTATTGCCAAGGTCCCTAATTGCAAGCTGATGCACAAGGTCAAACCGTATGGGATTCTCAGTGAGCTGCTTAGACAGATACAGAACTGGGTTGGCCATAGAAAACAGAATAATGATGAAAAGGTGGCTTTCTAACAGGAAATCTGTGACCAGTGGAGTTCTGCAGGGATCGTATGTTTTATAATGTATATAAATGATTTAAAGGAAAATGTAGGTCGTCTGATTAGTAAGTTTGTGAATGACTCAAAGATTAGAAGAGCTGCAGATAGTGGGGAGGATTTCCTTAGGATGCAGTAGAATATAGAGACTATATTCTAGAGATTTGGGCAGAGACGTGGCAGTTGGAATTTGACCTGGGCAAATGCGAGGGGATACATCTTGCAAGGTCTAATGCAGGACAGAAGTATATCATAAATGGCAAAATTCTTAAAAGCATCACACTGCAGAGCTTCGCATCACACTAGGAGCAGGATGGTCCTTTAACCTGCCCATCCCAGGTCATCAGGATTTCTTGGGGCGTTGGAAAGATTGGAGCTGAAAATGTGTTGCTCCAAGGAGCAGGAGAATCGACGTTTCGGGCATGAGCCCTTCTTCAGGAATCCTGAAGAAGGGCTCATGCCCGAAATGTCGATTCTCCTGCTCCTTGGATGCTGCCTGACCTGCGCTTTTCCAGCAACACATTTTCACCTCTGATCTCCAGCATCTGCAATCCTCACTTTCTCCGCGTTGGAAAGATTGTAGAGCTCCAAGAAACATTTAAAAATTGACTTAGCTGTATTTTAGCTGTCCAGAAATGCCTAAAAAGGGAGGAGGAGCAGCTGAGGCCAGGCCTGCAGCTTAGTCTGCAGCAGCCTTGGAGCCGATTACTCTCTAGGACCTGGTGAACCAGCTCTCAAAATCTCGCGAGATGTTGGGGAAACAGATTGAAGAGAAGTTGGCTCCAGTCTCTCTCATGCTGCAGAAGCATGAGCAGCAGCTGAGAGACCTGGAGAAGAGGTCGGATGAGGTGGAGCACAGGGTCACAGTGGTGGAAGCTGATGCCAGTTCATTCAAGGAAGAGATCCAAGCCCTGAAGACGCAGGTTTGTAATTTGTGTGACCAAGTGGATGATCTTGAAAACAGGGGCAGGAAAAAAAACGTTCGGATCATCGGTCTGCCTGAGAGTAAGGAAGGTGAGCGGCCTGCGGAATTTGCTGAAGCTTGGCTTCCAAAATTCCTTGACTTAGAGACTGGCATGAGAGGATTGAAGATAGAGAGGGCTCACCGGGTCGCAGCACGGAGGTCGGGTCTGGGTCAATGCCCTTGTCCTTTCCTGGTGCGGTTCCATCATTACCAGGATAAGGAGAGAGTCACGGAGGCTTCCAGACTCCAGGGGAAGGATCCAAAGGCCCTAATTTACAATGGGTCTAAGATCATGTTTTTTCAGGACTTTTCAGCGGCGGTGATCCAGAAACGAAAATCGTATGATGGTGTCAAAAGAAGACTGAAGGAGCTTGGGATTCAGTTCTCCCTGAGATATCCGGCAGTGCTTTGGATCACTTTAGATGGATCCATGCATCTCTTTGCACATCGGAGAAGGCAAGAGACTTTGTGGACAAACTAACCTAATTTAAACAATTGTAGTATGTATAAATATTGTTGCTTGGGTATGCATTTATCATTCTGTAAAAAGAAAATGGAGGAAATCCGGTTGGAGCTTTGTTTCTCCCCTTTTTTTTCCTCTATTCATAATAATTTGATTCAAACTGTCTGCTGGTGGATAAGATGTACATTTTAAATTTCTAAGCTCGGACATGCCAAGGTATGGGTGGGGCATTTATTCCCCTTTTTTATAAAATGTTTTTTTTATTCATATTGATATTCTATGGGGTGTTCATTATTTTTAGCTTGTGCTTGCGATGCAGCTCTAGCTGGTTGAGATGGTTAGATGCCTATTTATAGGCAGTTCGCTACGGGTAGTTGCCCCCTCCAGGCAGGGAGTGAGTTCCCCTACTCGGTGCTATTGGCGCTCTATATGTTGGTTTGTTTTCTGGTTTTTGTTTTTTATTTTTAGTAATTTTGTATGTTTGTTAAATGTAGTGGTTTTAGTTTTTATATTTGGTGGACCATGCAACACTAAGGCTCAGCAATTTGTGGTTCGGGTTCCTCCTCTCTGGAATTTAAATGTAATTGCAGAAGATTATGGCTAGTGATTTGATTAAATGGTGTACCTGGAATATCAAGGGAAGTCACTCACCAATTAAGAGGAGGAAGGTACTCTTGAGTCTTAGAAAGGAGAAGGTGGATATTGCTTTGTTACAGGAGACACATTTGGATGACAAGGAGGATCTGAAATTACAGCAGAATGACTTTGACCGAGTTTATTTTTCATCATTTAATACCAGAAGTAGGGGAATGGCTATATTGGTTAGGAAAAATCTCTCAT
Organism: Chiloscyllium plagiosum; assembly: GCF_037043375.1. Taxonomy (NCBI): domain Eukaryota; kingdom Metazoa; phylum Chordata; class Chondrichthyes; order Orectolobiformes; family Hemiscylliidae; genus Chiloscyllium; species Chiloscyllium plagiosum. The sequence continues at coordinate 131,718 of NW_028270141.1, read as the reverse complement.
TTAAATTGTTGGAATGTGTTAAAGACACATACATGAGGTTTGTAATTCTTAAAGCCTTGATAAATGGGGAAGAATATGGCATTTTAAATGTTTATTGTCCCCCAGCTCATCCTCTTAAATTCTTGGTAGATGCTTTTTCTAAACTGGTAAGTCTCAAGTCTCGGCACATCATTATAGGGAGAGATTTTAACTGCCTCATGGACCCCACAGTAGACAGGTTGCCTAAAGGTCCCTCGATACCCTCTGCACAAACTAAACAGTTATTGGGTTTGTGTGGGGAATTAGGGTTGGTGGACATCTGGAGGTGTGTCCACCCTATAGGTAGGGATTTCACGTTTTTCTCCAATCCGCACAGATGTCACACGAGGATTGATTTATTTTTTTTCTGACCCCTGCGGTAACCCTGGATCTGGTGGCATCCTGTACGATTGGTAATATTGCCATCTCTGATCATGCTCCAGTGTACCTCATGGTTAAGATTAAGGATGTTACAGTGGATTCAAGGTACTGGCGAATGGACCCATTTATTCTCATGGACAGTAAGTTTGTGGAGTATTTCTCTAGGGAATTTTGGGCATTCCAAGACTTCAACATAGGCTCGGTTGATCGCTCATCTGTTCTCTGGGAAACTGCCAACGCTGATGCAAGAGGCATAGTTATTTCATATTCCACCAGTAGGAAGCGGCAGAAGGGTGAGCAGCAACGTCTCCTTGAAGTACAGTTGCAGGCAGCCGAGAAGGCCTATTTTAAGAGACCCTTGTTGGTCAAACTACAGGGGATTACAGCACTGCGGTCTACACTAAATTCTGTGCTCACGCAGACGGCAAAGAAGGAGCTAGCTTTTGCAAAGCAAAGTTTATACGAGCATGGTGACAAGCCAGGCAAATACTTAGCATACCTTGCCAGAAAGAGAAGTGCCCTACAAACCATTACAGCGATTAGGGAAGGGTCTGGGAACCTAACATGTGATTCTAAAAAGATTAATGTGGCATTCCAGAGATTCTACTCGGTTATATCAGTCTGAGAATTGTGAGGAGGGGCAGGCCAAAATGGAATCCTTTTTTAGAGATCTGAAGCTCCTGGGTGTGACTCCCGAACAACAGTCCTTTCTCAATGCCCCATTATCAGAGCAAGAAGGGCAGGAAGCTGTGAGGCAGCTTTAGAGTGGAAAGGCGCCCAATCCTGATGGACTTCCCAGGGAATTCTATAAGGAATTTATAAGTATACTGTGAGGCCCGATGCTGACTATGTTTAATGATTCATACAGTCATGATTGTCTCCCACCATCTGAGAGAGGCCAATATTTCACTTATCCTTAAAAAAGGGAAGGATCCAGAAGACTGTGCTTCATATGGGCCCATCTCGCTCCTAAATGTGGACTTTAAGATCCTCTCTAAGGCTCTTGCGTTAAGGCTGGAGACTGTGTTACCGTCTATTATTCAAGAGGATCAGACAGGCTTCATAAAGGATCGCAGATCCTCCAATAAAGTTAGGAGGCTGCTTAACGTAATTCAAGCACGCCAACAGCAGTCAGTACAAGGATCAGTGATTTCTTTAGATGCAGAGAAGGCATTTGACCGAGTTGAGTGGCCGTACATTTTCTATACTCTAGACTGGTTTGGTCTGGCCGAAGTTTTAATAAGATGGGTAAAGGTTCTCTACAATGTACCTCTCGAGGCGGTCATTACCAGCGGGGTATGATCAAGCAATTTTAATATTTCTCGGGGCAGCCGGCAGGGCTGTCCCCTTTCACCATTACTTTTTACATTGGTGATTGAACCGTTGGCAGAGGCCATTCGTGGGGATCTCAATATATCAGCTCCAGAGTCGGATCAAAATTACATAAGATCTCGCTGTATGCAAACGATGTTCTAATTTTCTTGACAAATCCAGCAGTCTCAGTGCCTTGCCTGATACAATGCATTGACGCGTTTGGCGCTTTTTCAGGGTATACGATTAATTTTGCTAAATCAGAGGCTATGCCTATGGGTGATCTTATGAAAGAGTTGGCTCTTGAGAGTGACTATAGATTTCCATTTAGGTGGTCACGGGGGTTTTGTGTATTTGGGCATATTCATTACTCCAGTTCTGGATAGGCTGTTCAAAGCCAATTTTACTCAATTATTTGACAAAATTAAACAAGATCTCCAAAGGTGGGAGGCACTTCCAGTCTCATGGTTGGGTCGGATATCGCTTATTAAGATGAATATTCTCCCTCGTTTGCTATACCCTATACGGATGCTCCCCCTGATTTTCAATAAACAAATACTCAGGAGACTGAAAAGTTGGTTCAGCTCCTTTATCTGGCACTGTAAACGGCCCCTCATTAAATTAGCCAAAATGCAGTTGCCTCACAGATTGGGGGGACTAGACCTTCTGGACATTAAAAATTACCAATTAAGCTCGCTTTTGACCTACTTGAGTGATTGGATTTGTGGGGATCCTCTTTCAGTATGGCTAGATATCGAAGCCTCCCAGGCAAGGTGCCCCCTTACCAGTTTGCTGTTTTTGGACAAGGTGAGGATAGTTGGGGAATATTGCCATAACCCAATAGTCATCAATACTGTTAAAGCCTGGAGGGCAATTCGGCAGAGGGAAGGTAATATTGGCAAAACATCTTTGTTTACACCTTTAGTAGCTATGCTGGGTTTTCAATCAGGTATGATAGATTCCAGATTTAAACGTTGGGCAGCTTGGGGTATATCTTGCATGTGATTTATTTGAGGGAGATGTAATGATGTCCTTCGATCAATTAGTACGGAAGTACGAGTTACCTAATAGAGACCTCTTTCGTTTTTTTTCCAAGTTAGGGATTTTATTCAAAAAAAGACCACACTTTTTTGACTGATCCCTACAAATCTGACATAGAATGAGGGGTGCTAAGGGCTAAGAGTACACTCTGTCAGTACTTTATATCACCAGTTGGGGGGTGCCACCTCAGATGAGTCTGATCGACTCTGCAAGATGTGGGAAAGAGAGCTGGATGTTGAAGTTTCTTCAGAGGCATGGGAGGATATTTGGGAGAATGCAAGGAAGATATCAATTTACAATAGGACCCATGCTTTACAGTTGAAGATTCTCCACTGGGTCCACTTTGCCCCGACTATTTGTCAGAGTTTAAACCAGGGGTATCTTCAACATGTTCCAAGTGCAAGGTCTGTACAGGTACTCTTACCCATTGTCTTTGGTCTTGTGACAGGCTTCAAACATATTGGAGTGTTGTGGTGGGTGCAATGGAGAGGATTTTGTGTAGGGGTGGAGAAGGACCCTATTTCTCTTCTTTTGGGCCTACCCATTGTATTTCCTGCAGACTCTCATAAGAAACAACTTTTCAATATTCTTGCGTTCTGTGCAAGGAAGAATATCTTGCTAGGTTGGATATCAGAAAACCCCCCAGGCCTCTTGGGTTGGCGGAAGATTGTTATGGAACACATTCCCCCAGATTTTCTCACAAATATGGTACACCACAAAACTGAGAATTTTTACATGACGTGGCAACCTTAATTGAAATACCTGGGCACAGATTTATCTGCCACACGAACAAGGGCTTTTAGAGAGCCGTAACAATTGTGTTTCATGAGTCCAATATCCAGGGAGGAGGAACTGTGAATGTCTGAGTGTTTTGTTTGGCTGGGCTAAGTTATTACTACTTATTTGTTTGTTGTTAGGTATTTATTTATTTAGTTAAATAGCTAGTTTAGGGTTTTGTTTTAAATCTTGTACTTCTCTATATATATGTTTATACATTCGTATAGGAGGGTGGGTTGGGGATTTTTTTATTATTTGGGTTTAGTTTTGTACTATTTTTGTACTGTTTTGAATTGCCTTGTTTTGTAATGGGTGGCACAGTGGCTCAGTGGTTAGCACTGCTGCCTCACAGCGCCAGAGACCCGGGTTCAATTCCTGCCTCAGGCGACTGACTGTGTGGAGTTTGCACGTTCTCCCTGTGTCGGCGTGGGTTTCCTCCGGGTGCTCCGGTTTCCTCCCACAGTCCAAAGATGTGCAGGTCAGGTGAATTGGCCATGCTAAATTGCCCGTAGTGTTAGGTAAGGGGTAAATGTAGGGGTATGGGTGGGCTGCGCTTCAGCGGGTCGGTGTGGACTTGTTGGGCCGGTAGGGCCTGTTTCCACACTGTAATGTAATCTAAAATGTATTTGTTGTAATATTTAAAAATCTATTTTATCTTAATAAAAATATATTATAAAAAAATCAGTATATAGAGGGAGCTAGGCATATAGGTCCACAGTTCCCTGAAAGCAGCAACACAAGCAGATAAGGTGGTAAAGAAGGTACATCTGGTATGTTTGCCTTCATGGACCACATATGAAAATCAGCACGTCAGGTTGCAGCTATATGCAACTTTCATTAGGCCACTTTTGGAATATTACATTCAGTTTTGTTTGCCACATTGCCAGAATGACATGGAGACTTTAGAGAGGGAAAGAAACCATATACCAGAATGGTGCCTGGTTTGGAGGGTATTAGCTACGAGGAGATGTTGGACAAACTATGTTCACTTGAACATCAGAAGGTGAGGGGCAACCTCCATAGAGGTTTAAAACATTGAAAGGCATGGATCGGTGGAGTCTTTTTCTCAGAGTAGAAACTTCAATTAGTAATGAAAGGTTTGAAGGAAATAATGTGGGGCACGCTTTTTACACCGAAGGTGATAAGTGCTTGGAGTGCATTGCCAGAGGAGGTGGGTAGAAGCAGATAAAAAGCAATTTTTAAGAGGCATTTTGACAGATATATGAATCAGTAAAAAATAGATGTAGAAAGTGCCATGGCAAAATGTTTTTAGTTTAGAAAGACATAATGTGTCAGCACAGGATTGCTGGGCCAAGCACACTGCTCCTGTACTGTACTGTTCTTTGTTCATGGTTCTTAAAAGGAACCAAGTTAGCCAGACTTTGTTATAATGACAAAAGGAATGAGTTTATTCATTACTGAATGCAAAAAAGAAATAGTAACATGTGAGTAAGATGTGAGTCTGAACTCAGTTTTCTTTTTTAAAAAAAAAACTGATCCGGCTCAGTTTGCTAATTGTTGATGAAGGGCAGGTATGAAAAGGTGGCATTATTAGACGGCACCAGTAACGTTGACACTTGGAGAGTCAATTTAGAGATTCTTGATTTGTAGTTTGTTTTAAATTCCTTTTGTCTTTATGCCTTTTGAAATAGATAGTATCAGGGTGTGGTGTTGGGAGCAGGAGTGGAGCAGGGTTGTGTGTGTGTATGTCTTCTTTGTTTTAGCAGCAGTGCAACAAGGTTTAAATGGCTGCCTCAGAGCAGTGGCCCTCGCAGTACTCCAGTCTACAGACTAGGATGATTGGCCAAATAACATCTGGACAAATGTTATGGCCAGATTTTAATTTTTAAAATAATGTTAGAGCTGTTGCTGATTTTCTTGCATTATTTTTATTTCTCATATCTATTTTGATTTGGAACTGTGAGCTAAATATTTCTTTTGGTTGAATCTGGCTGTTGATGCTACAATGCGCAGATTTGAAAGCTCTCAGCCTAAGCTGCCATGAGAGGCTCTTAGAAGCTCAGAGAATGGGAAAGTAAATTATACGTATTTAAAAATCACACGGCACCAGGTTATAGTCCAACAGTTTTATTTGGAAGCACTAGCTTTCGGAGCGGTGCTCCTTCATCAGGTGGTTGTGGAGAATAAGATTGTAAAACTTTATAGCAAAAGTTTTCACTATAAGATAACTGAAATTATGTATTGAAAAAAAGACCTGGATTGTTTCAGTCGGCCACCTTTTAGAATGACCGTATTGGTTTCAGTTCGTTCTTATGTAAATCAAAAAACTTTCTTTTAAAAGTTACATTCTCAAGTGAACTTTAACAATTGGTGTCATGTCAGCCCAGATAATATATTTAAGGTGCGAGTTGCCCTGTGTGAGACTGTCTATGCCACAATGGTCTGATTGATTCTAATCGAAAAAACTGATTAACAGAATCTTAATGGATTCATGCCTTTTTCCTCGGATGGTGAAGGCCAACAAGGGGACATAGCTTTAAATTGAGGGGTGATTTAGGACCGATATCAGTGGTAGTTTCTTTACTCAGATAGAAGGGGCGTGGAATGGCCTGCCTGCAACAGTAGTAGATTTGCCAATGTTAGGGGCATTTAAACGGGCATTTGACGTACACATGGATAATAATGGAACAGGTTAGATGGGCATCAGATTAATTTCACAGGTTGGCACAACGAGGGCCATGGGGCCTGTCCTGCGCTGTAATGTTCTGTGTTTAAATCTGGTGAGCAACCAATAAGATCCATTTTGAGGGTCTTAATTTTTTCTGTGTTGTAAATACAAAGGTAGAAAATCTGATTCGCCTGTCTGTTTCTGTGTCATAATAAAGTTTCTGAAAGACAAAACAGGTATGTCTGCAAGAAGTGGCCCTTGCCGAAGGGAGGGAATCGGATATATATTCAGCCCCCCCCTTGTTAGCTCCTCTTGTTAAATCTGTCCTGTTGGAGAGTTTCCCTGACTCTGTAGAGGTACAACATTTCCTTGGGCTTCTCGGTCAGTGAATTTATAACCACGATGTTCTTTCAAAAAAAAATGGAATTAAAAGTAAAAATGTCTGTATAATCTTCAAGGCTCTTATTCTTCTTTGTAACATGCTGAAGTTGATTTATTTTATAACCTGATACAAATACTACTTTATTTTGGTTTTCTTTATTTGCTCACTGCTGTTATTTATTTTAATAGGCCTCACTTGGAGCAGGGTTTTCCGATAAAACTCCATCCCACACAGTTACCATGGCTTGTATTTCCTCCAATCAAGCAATGACCACAGGTAAGTGCAAAGAATTTGATATATCAAGTGCAGTATTAGAAGGGTGACTTTACTAATGACAATCAAATGTTAAGCTAATTTGAAAGCTAGTCAATTAATATCATAACTTGAGTCTTACCGAAAACAATGCACGTTTTGTTGAAGCTTTTCATTTTTGACCCACCAGGACAATTTAGAAGATTGCCAATTAGTGGAAAGCTTACATTTATTATATATGAGAATTGCTCATCTTTGTCTTTTTACAGCAACACAAATTAGAAAGTAGTTTGCATGTCCCTTTAGCAGGAATTTCATTTTGTCAGTTATTTGGTTTTCTCCACAAGTATCAAGTATTTTAAGCATGTATGAATTACAGCAGGGCCAGCTTTTGAGATTTTATTTCTGGATTAAAACCTCTACTTTTTTTTAACATTCGCCATTAAAGTTTATATTATTGTATTTGTTTTGCAGCTGTTGGCTTAATTGCCTCTGGTCAGTGTGAAACAGTGATAGCTGGTGGTGTGGAGTTCATGTCAGACGTTCCCATTCGTCACAGCAGGAAAATGAGAAAGACTTTGCTTTCGCTGAATAGAGCTAAGACAATAGGACAGAGATTGTCTCTGCTTGGAAAAATCCGCCCAGACTATTTTGCACCAGAGGTATTTATATAATCCAACCTTACCGTAAAATGGGCAAGGGAACAGTTGTCAGTTTCAAAATGACACCATTTTGAAATAAATGAGCTCCCAAGCTTGTTTCGGTTCATAACAAGCCATATGTTTAATTGTATCGGATAAACTGCGCTCAAAAATTATATTTATCTCCTGTAGAAACAACTGAAGCAGTTTTTCAGAAGTATTAGCAGCCTAGATTGGTTTTTATGTGCCATTTATCAAGGTGTAGTTGCTGATTGGCCAGGTTTTAGGTAGAAATTTGCCAAAATTCCTTAAGTGTTGATCTGACAAAATGTCAGTGATTACTCCTGAGTGATGCCTGTCATCTTTTCATGCAGATAAAGCAAATCGTCGAAAGCAAATGGTGCAAATACTGTTCATTACATGGAAGGAATGTCACTTTGTAAAATTTAAAATATTGTTGAATGAACTAAAAGATGAGAAATCCCTTCCACTAGCTGGCCTACATCCTAGATTTATTAAAGAAATGACTGCAGGAATTGTGAATGTGTTGGTTTCATTGAGCCAGAGCTCTAGATTGTAAAATTCTGGTTTTCTTTAGATTATAGGATAGCAAATGTGATCATCCTTTTCAAGTAAGGAGGGAGAGAAGCAACAGAAGCTTAAACGCCAGTTAGCTTAATGGTAGAAATATAATTAAGAAGAATGTGTTAAAGGGTACTTGGGGAATCACAGTATCGTTTGCCAAACTCAGCACTTTGCGGAAAGAAAATTATGGATTCATGAAGTTCACCAACAGAAAAGAGGTGAAATAAATGCTATTTTCAAAATGACAGAATGTAACTAATGAATTGCCATAAGATTTTGCCCCTTTTACTCTTTTATTAGCGAAACAAAGCTAAGTTTAAAATCTTTGAGGTGAATGTGAAGAAACTGCACAGGCATTTGGACTAATTAAATGTTTGGCAGCAAGTTGGCAAATTTAATACAGTGTGGGAAGTGTGAAATTATCCACTTTAAGAAAATGGAATGATAGGATTGAGTTTTGAAAGGTGACAGACCAAGAGGCATGGTGATTCACAGGGATTTGGGAATCCTTGTACATGAAGTTAAAAATCACACATCATCAGATGATAGTCCAACAGGCTTATTTAGAACTGCTAGCTTTCAGAGCACCGCTCCTTCATCAGGTAGCTGTGGAGCAGGATCATAAGAAACAGAATTCATAGCAAAAGATTAAAGTGCCTGGATTGCTGTTCAGTCTTTCATCTTTTTGAATGGGTTGCAGACTTCAGTTCATAAACATGTAAATCCCAGAATCTTTTTCAAGTCACAATCCTGAGATAATTTCAAGTTTTATGTAAAAAAAAAAGTGACATCTCAACTCAGACAATGCATTAGAAGTGTGATGTTAGTCTGTCTGTGTCCCAGTCTTGAGTCAGATTGATTCTATTTCCAAAGTACAAATTTATAAAATATTACATGGATTGACAGGTTGCAAATTTGGTCCCCATGGCTGTTCCGTGTGTCTGGATGAAAACTCCGAGCACCATCCTGCAACTCATCTGCTTCATCCTCAACCACAACGTTTTCACCTTTGACAACCAGTTCTTCATCCAGACATACGAAACAGCCGTAGGGACCAAATATGCACCCCAATATGCCAACATTTTCATGCGCAAGTTTGAACAAGATTTCTTGGCTACACAGGACTTCCAACCAGCACTATACACCAGATATATTGACGACATTTTCTTTCTCTGCATCCATGGTGAGGAGTCACTAAAACAACTACAAAGTGATATCAGCAAGTTTCATCCCACCATCAGACTTAGCATGGAATACTCTTTAGTCTCTGTCTCATTGTTGGACACACACATCTCCATCAAGGATGAGCACCTCAGTACCTTACTATCACAGATCCAAAGATAACCTCATGATGCTGCACTTAGCTAGCTTCCATCCTCAATATATTAAAAATGCCAGCCCCTACAGACAAGCCCTATGCATACACAGGATCTGCTCAGATGAAGGATGCGACAGACACCTGAACGTGCTGAAGGTCTCCCTGATAAGAACAGGACACAATGTTCAACTCCATGATTGCCATTTCCCTCGTGCCACAGCAAGAAACTGTAACAACCACCTCCGGGGACAGACACTGGATGCAACCGATAGGGTACCGTTCGTTATCCAAGTATTTCCTGGGAGCAGAGAAACTATGCCATGTTTTTTGCAGCCTGCAACACATCCTCAATGAGGATGAGCCCCTTTTTAAACAACCGCCAAACCTTAAAAAGACCTTTGTTCGCAGCAAACTGCCCAGCCTTCAGGACAACATTTGTTCCGAGGATATACCTTCAAGAGCGTGAAAAGTTGGCAGAGCTTCCTGACAGCACCGAGTGTTCTTAGTAAGATAACAAGGTAACACATCGTCGCAAGCTAAATTAGCTGGTTGCCTGGAAACTATGTAACAGATTGGAATTAAGCCAATCAGTTTAAATTATACCTGAAAAATACCAAATTCCAATCAAGATTGAATTGAGTATATTGACAATCTTAAAAGCCAAGGACACAATCCGATGCTTTGGGAGTATAAGACCAGGGAAAATGGAACAGTTGAGAGAAGTGCCCAGCTACCAGCATGTAAAAAGACTGTTTGCAAAATAGCTCTCTGGAAAGTACTGTTATCGATCAGTAACTCGTGAAGCAGAATCCCTCAGAAGAAAAAAAGACACAGGAAGATCCAAATAGAAGTACCGAAAGCTGCCTGGTTTTGAGATAAGAAGTGTTGTTTTGTAAATCATGATTGAGTGTTTTATTGGACTAGTATTATAGAAGGGAAGGTAACAGGTAGGAATTGTAAATAGTTAATTGTTATCTGTTATACTTGAAGAAATAAAGTTGTTAATTTTTACTTTAACTAGTTCTTGGCCTATCGAATTTTCAGATTACTACACAGGATAAATCTTTTCTGTGTTGCTGGTTTTATATTAAGCAGGAGAGTTTACCCTGTGCTGTAACAAGATTAACCACAGCAGCATACAACCCTGTCATAGCAACCACTGCACGATGTATCAGAGTGTCAATATGGATACCTCCATCTTATGCGGGGACACCAGCCACCATGTATGCGGCAGGTACACATGTGACTCGGCTAATGCTGCAGACAAGGATACCTCGAGAAATGGCACATTGGCGAGACCAAGCAGACCCTCTGGTAACAGACAAATGCACACTGTACATCAATCACTAAGTAGAGGTGTTTATTTCCCCCACCCAGTTAGGGAACACTTCAGCAGCAAGGGGTATATGGCCTCGGATCTTCAGGTGACCATCCTCCAAAGTGGACTTTGGGATACGCAACAATGCAGCGTGGCTGAAAGAGGCTGATAGTCAAGTTCAATACCCATGAGGATGGCCTCAATTGGGATCTTGGGTTCATGTCACGCTTCAGGTGCCCCTATTACACTATATACTCTCTCACACACTCATATATATATATATATATATATACACACACACACACACACACACACACTCACTCACTCACTCACTCACTCACTCACTCACTCACTCACTCACTCACTCACTCACTCACTCACTCACTCACTCACTCACTCACTCTCTCACACACTCACTCTCTCACTCTCTCACACACACACACTCACACACTCACACACTCACACACTCACACACTCACACACTCACACACTCACACACTCACACACTCACACACTCACACACGCACTCACGCACTCACACACTCTCACACTCACACACTCACACACTCACACACTCACTCACTCACTCACACACTCACACACTCACACACACACTCACACACACACTCACTCACTCACTCACTCACTCACTCACACACTCACACACTCACACACTCACACACTCACACACTCACACACTCACACACTCACACACTCACACACTCACACACTCACACACTCACACACTCACACACTCACACACTCACACACTCACACTCTCACACACTCACACTCTCACACTCTCACACACACACTCACTCACACACTCACTCACTCACTCACTCACTCACTCACTCACTCACTCACTCACTCACTCACACACTCACACACTCACACACACACTCACCCAGGCGCACACACACTCACCCAGGCGCACACCCTCTCTCAGGTTTATACTCCATCACACTCAATCACAACCTCCACGAAGCATGCACACATGCAAACACATACTCTCTCATGTGCATTCACACTCATGTAATCACATGCACACATTCACACTCTTATATAGGTCTATGGAGAGAATTTGCATTTGCAGAATTGTATTTGCAGACTTGTTGCATTTTGCTCAAAAAGCTTGCAATGTGCAGGCAGTCAATCCATGCAGTATTTTATAAGTTCCACTTTGGAAATAGAACCAGTCTGATTCAAGACTGGGATACAGACAAACCTCCCACCTTTAATGTATTATCTGAGCGGAGATGTCACTTTTTTTTCATAAAACCTTAAGTTATCTCGAGTGACTTGAAAGAGGTTCTGGGATTGACATTAATGTATCAAAACCTGCAAAACATTCTAAAAGACGGAATGCTTAACAGCAATCTAGATTTGTTCAATATATCATTTCAGTTGCATGACACTAATTTTTTGCCATAAATTCTGTCTTATGATCCTGCTCCTTAGCTACTACTGAAGGAGTAGTGCTCCCAAAGCTAGTACTTTCAAATAAACTTGTTGGGCGATTCCAGTAAGGCGTTTGATAAGGTTCTCCACGGTACTGCACGGAAGATGGAGGCATGGGATTGAGGGTGATTTAGCGGTTTGGATCAGAAATTGGGATCAGATATTGGCTAGCTGAAAGAAGACAGAGGGTAGTAGTTGATGGGAAATATTCATCCTGGAGTTCATTTACTAGTGGTGTATCGCAAGGATCTGTTTTGGGGCCACTGCTGTTTGTCATTTTTATAAATGATCTGGATTAGGGCATGGAAGGATGGGTTAGTAAATTTGCAGAGCTGGGCTGAGAGGTAACAAATGGAATTTAATGCAGAAAAGTATGAGATGATTCACTTTGGAAGAAGCAACAGGAATAAAGAGTACTGGGCTAATGGTAAGATTGTTGATAGTTGAGCAGAGAGATCTGTGTCCATGTACATAGATCCCTGAAAGTTGCCACCCAGGTTGATAGGGTTGTTAAGAAGGCATATGATATGTTAGCTTTCGTTGGTAGAGAGATTGAGTTTTGGAGCCACGAGGTCATGTTGCAGCTGTACAAAACTCTGGTGTGGCTACACTTTGGGTTTTGCATACAGTTCTGGTCACCCCATTAGAGGAAAGATGTTAAAGCTTTGGATAGGGTTCAGAGGACATTTACTAGGATATTGCCTGGTATGGATGCTGTTGTACGAAAGAATAAAAATGGGCCAGCGTTTTCTTAGTTTGAAGAATATGAGGTGATCTTATTGGAACATATGAACATATGAAATACTGAGAGGATTTGGCAGATGAAATGCTAAGGCACTGTTTCTCCTGGTTTTCAGAGTCCGGAAACCGGGAGCATAGTTTGAGTAGAACTTGGATGAAGTGAAATGTTTTTAACTTGGAGGATTGTGGATGTTTACAGCAATTCTCTACCCCAGAGAATTGTATGTGCTTCGGAGAAAGTGAGGAATGCCGATGCTGGAGATCAGAGTTGAAAAATGGCACTTGAAAAGCACAGCAGGTCAGACAACATCTGAGGAGCAGGAGAATCCATATTTCGAGCATTAGGCCTTCATCAGGAATTGTATGTGCTTAAACACAGAGTATGTTCAAGACTGAGGTTCTAATGGGAAGTTGAAGCTTGTTTTAAAATTCAACCATGGAATCAATGTTGGAAAGAAGGCACACTAGGCTACAGGGAATAGACAGTTTGTTTAATTGTACATGTTGAGTTATTACTTAATTGCCTTGAGTGTAAAATTTATTCCATTATCCTAATCAGTTAGTAGGTTTGATTGCAGCAAAATCTGCATATCTTTTTTGAGAAACACAAAATAGTATTATTATGATCTTTCATTTCTGATGTTTCTCAGACCTGCACAGAGGTTTTACATGTAAAATAAAGTGAGTAGCTCCTTTTTCATGTATAATGGACATACTAGATAAATATGATTCTCATTATTTGGCTGCAAAAACATGCATTGCTAACCAGTGTTTTTAAACCTCGCTTTTAAAAGTGGAATGTTTATCGTAATGGTTCATGATTTCTCAGGTGGCTCAGTTTAAATTTGTGAAAATTCTGGAAGAGGTATAGAAACCTGTTGAATGTGGGATAAGGATGGATTTTTTTTTTAATGCTGTTGTAAATGTTAAGAATTACCTGTGGTGGAAAATGAATTTTTCATGGTTCAAATCCTGATTTGATGCTACAGGCATTGACCAAATAGCATATATAAATACTGTACTTTTGACTAAAATATAACTTAAACTTAGTCATGTAATCATTTCTGCAGCTCCCAGCTGTTGCGGAGTTCTCCACGAGTGAATCGATGGGCCACTCTGCAGACAGACTTGCAGCAGCCTTTGGTATATCACGTGCAGAACAAGATGAATTTGCTTTGCGTTCCCATACTTTGGCCAAGAAAGCAGAAAATGAGAAGTTACTGAAGGATGTCATCCCATTCAAAGTGCCAGGTAATTATCTTTGCATATGCTTGCATTTAACTGAAAAGTATGCTCTGTTAAATGTTATTAGTTGGAAGCACATGCCTTTAGTTGTCTTCTATGTCTGTGATTTTAAAGAATATTGTTTATTTTGGGGACAATATCTTCATGACAGTTGCAAGGACCATCACTGATGCTTTGGACATCTAGGACTGGGCAATTTTTAAAAATCTCATTTTTGACATTATCTTGTCTCACTTATAGATTAGAACCAAGGGAGAATCTTAATAAAATCAGTTTTGTGAGAAGGTAAATCTTTAGTTAAAAAGGTACACAAGTAGAACAACACACCGAATAAAAGACTAATTAAATGAACACAATTTCCAAGAGTCCCAAAGAACTTTAAAATCAGTGCAGCAATTTTTAAGTGAAATCATTGTACAGTTGAAAATTGTAGACACCAGCTACAAACAACAGAGCAGTGAAATTATGAACAGATAGATAGTATACACTTTTTTTGGTGTTTCATTATAGAATTAATGTTGACTTTTGTTTTATTATTCATTCATGGGATGTGGGTGTTGCTGGCCAAGCCAGCATTCATTTCTGTAGATTGTCCAGATGGAAAATAAGAGTAAACCATATTTGTATGTGTCTGAAATAATGTCAGCCAGACCAGTTAAGTGTAGCAGATTTCCTTCACTAAAGCACTGTGATGAACCATGTACATTTTTAACAGTTGATGGTTACATGATGAGTATTAAGTTAGGTTTTCATACCACATTGTTACTGAATTCAAATTTCATCATCTGCAGTGGTGGAATTTGAACCTTTGTCCCCTGAGCATTACTTTTAATCTTGAATACTAGTCCAGTGAGCCATAAAACATTTGCTCCATAAATGCTTTCAGATCTGTTGAGTTTCTCTTGCACTTTCTGCTATTGTTTTAGGTACAGAAATGTACAGAAACATTCCTGAAGAAGGGCTTATGCCCAAAACGTCGATTCTCCTGTTCCTTTAATGCTGCCTGACCTGTTGCGCTTTTCCAGCAACACATTAAGCACAGAAATATACTTTGTAAAACTTGGTTTCAAAAAAAATACAATTTGACCTATGGCATCTATTTTTTCCAAGCTGACATTTCACATACACCATCTATCATTTATTCCCCACTATAAAATTAATTTACATCAGAGCAGAGAATGAAGCCCTGTCTAATAAATTATTACACTTTTTTCATATTGTATTACAAACTTGTTTATGCATGATCTATTACAGGTTGAAACAGCTTATTCAAAACTGTTATCAAATGCAAACTCATGCCATCCTTATACTTAATCCATTTTATCGGTAAGAGTTTCAGTTTAACCATAAATAAACATCACAGACTTTTACACCATTTTACTTTTTCTGATTGATGAGCTTCAGAATAGCAACCTTTCATCTTTGCCCCTTTTAAGGAAGGTATTTTGCTTTGTCTGTTCCAGCCTACTGAAACGTTTGGTTTTATTACTTTTCTTTTAAAAATAATTTTCAGTAAATCCTAGACTATCCTCCTGAAACTTGAATATTTATTTAAAGGGAGAGAATTGCTTGTGCCTCAATGGGTTAACTCAGTTAACTTTCCCACTTATCAGGCCTTTTCATTTTTTTTAAAACCTTGCATAACTGATCCCCATGTGAAATGGTATTGTGTTAATTAAAATGATTGGTCACTGCATTATAGGAAGCATGTGGAAGCTTTGGAAAGGGATCAGAGGAGATTTACTAGGATGTTGCTTCATAAGGAGGGAAAGTCTTACGAGGAAAGGGTGAGGGACTTGAGGCTGTTTTCATTAGAAGAAGGTTGAGAGGTGACTTAATTGAGACATACAAGATAATCAGGGGTTCGATCAGGCGGACAGAGAGACCCTTTTTCCTAGGGTGGTGATGGATAGCACGAGGGAGCATAGCTTCAAATGGAGGGGTGATAGATATAGGAGAGATGTCAGAGGTAGTTTCTTTACTCCGAGTAGCAGGGGCGTGGAACACACTGCCTGCAACAGTTGTAGACTTGCCAACTTTACAAGCATTTCAATGGTCATTGGATAGACATATGGACGAGAATGGAATAGCATAGGTTAGATGGGCTTCAGATTAGTTTCACAGGGCAGTGTAACATGGCGGGCCAAAAGGCCTGTACTGTGCTGTAATGTTCAAAATTCTGTACTTTCAGGCAAGTTTCTGGAATCTATTCATCTTGGATGCTTTTTCGTACTTATCAAAAGTTTCAGTAGTTAATAGGGAGTGATGAGGCCAGTGCTAAAGTCAGTTTGCATGTTGGTTTTTTTAGAGTAGCAATAGAGTAGTTTTGAGTTTTAAATGTTGCATTCAGACTTTAGGTTAATGCTGTTTGCACCATCTGAAGCTAGGACATCTGCTACTAGATGCTGTATTGTAGTTGGAACCTGAGGTGTGTTGCTAGCCATACATTTTATTATTGGAAATGTCCTGGACAAAGTTGGTGGAAGGAGCTCCTTCATATTAAATGCAGACTTTTTTAGTAGACTTCTCGAGCACCAAATATCTGATTATATAATTAGCCATATTCTATAGTCCTAGTCCATTTAAGTGCTCATTTGTCTTAACTGAAGTGAAACCAGTCCAGTCCCTCAATTTTAGCATATTGATGGAGAGGGATAAGTGTCCACTACAGGGCAAGAGTTATAGCTGGGGGCAGGGAAATTATGATGCGGTGAGGCATGACTTAGAATGTGTGGCTTGGAAAAGTAAGCTTCAAGGCAAGGGCGTAATTGATATGTGGAGCTTGTTCAAGGAGCAACTATTGAGTGTCCTTGATAAGTATGTACCCGTCAGGCAGGGAGGAAAGGGTCGTGTGAAGGAGCCGTGGTTTAATAAGGAATTGGAATCCCTTGTTAAATGGAAGAGGGCGGCCTATGTAAAGATGAGGCGTGAAGGTTCAATTGGGGCGATTGAGAGTTATAGGGTAGCCAGGAAGGACCTGAAGAGAGAGCTAAGAGCAGCAAGGAGGGGACATGAAAGGTCCTTAGTTGGTAGGATTAGGGAAAACCCTAAGGCTTTCTATAGGTATGTCAGGAATAAAAGAATGACTAGGGTAGGAATAGGTCCAGTCAAGGATAGTAGTGGGAAGTTGCGTTTGGAGGCTGAAGAGATTGGGGAGACATTGAATGAATACTTTTTGTCAGTATTCAATCAGGAACAGGACATTGTTGTCAATGTGAGTACTGAGTCACAATTAAGTAGAATGGATGGCTTTGAGGTATGTAGAGAAGAGGTGTTGGAAATTCTGGAAAGGGTGAAAATAGATAAGTCCCCTGGGCCTGTTGGCATTTATCCTAGGATTCTCTGGGAAGCAAGGGAGGAGATTGCAGAGCCATTGGCCTTGATTTTCATGTCCTCGTTGTCTACAGGAGTGGTGCCAGAAGATTGGAGGCTAGCAAATGTGGTTCCCTTGTTCAAGAAGGGGAGTAGGGATAACCCTAGTAACTATAGGCCGGTGAGTCTCACTTCTGTTGTGGGCAAAGTCTTAGAGAGAATTGTAAGGGATAGGATTTATGAACATCTGGATAGGAATAATGTGATCAAGGATAGTCAGCATGGTTTTGTGAAGGGCAGGTCGTGCCTCTCAAACCTTATTGAATTCTTTGAGAAGGTGACTAAGGAGGTGGACGAGGGGAAAGCGGTAGATGTGGTGTATGTGGATTTTAGTAAGGCGTTTGATAAGGTTCCCCATGGTAGACTACTGCAAAAAATACGGAGGTATGGCATTGAGGGTGAGTTGGAGGTTTGGATTAGGAGTTGGCTGGCTGGAAGAAGACAGAGGGTAGTAGTTGATGGCAAAGGTTCATCTTGGAGTGCCGTCACTAGCGGTGTTCCGCAAGGATCTGTTTTGGGACCATTGCTGTTTGTCATTTTTATAAATGACCTGGAGGAGGGGTTAGAAGGTTGGGTGAGCAAGTTTGCGGATGATACGAAAGTCGGAGGAGTTGTAGACAGTGAGGAAGGATGTGGCAGGTTACAGCGGCATATAGATAAGCTGCAGAACTGGGCAGAAAGGTGGTAAATGGAGTTCAATGTAGCTAAGTGTGAGGTGATTCACTTTGGTAAGAGTAATAAAAAGGTGGGGTACTGGGCTAATGGACGGATACTTGGTAGTGTGGATGAGCAGAGGGATCTTGGTGTCCATGTACACAGATCTCTGAAAGTTGCCACCCAGGTCAATAGTGCGGTGAAGAAGGCATATGGCGTATTGGCTTTTATTGGTAGAGGAATTGAGTTCCGGAGTACTGAGGTCATGTTGCAGTTGTATAAGACTCTGGTGCGGCCGCACCTGGAGTATTGTGTGCAGTTTTGGTCGCCATGCTATAGGAAGGATGTGGAGGCACTGGAACGGGTGCAGAGGAGGTTTACCAGGATGTTGCCTGGTATGGTAGAAAGATCGTATGAGGAAAGGCTGAGGCACTTGGGGTTGTTTTCATTGGAGAAAAGAAGGTTTAGGGGTGACTTGATAGAGGTGTACAAGATGATTAGGGGTTTAGATAGGGTCGACAGTGAGAATCTTTTTCCACGTATGGAGTCAGCTATTACAAGGGGGCATAGCTTTAAATTAAGGGGGGGTAGGTATAGGACAGATGTTAGGAGTAGGTTCTTTACTCAGCGAGTCGTGAGTTCATGGAATGCCCTGCCAGTAGCAGTGGTGGACTCTCCCTCTTTATGGGCATTTACGCGGGCATTGGATAGGCATATGGAGGATAGTGGGCTAGTGTAGGTAGGTGGGCTTGGATCAGCGCAACATCGAGGGCCGAGGGGCCTGTACTGCGCTGTATTCTTCTATATTCTATGTTCTATGACACTTGTGCAATTCTCTTTTTTTCTCAAGTCACCAGACCTCCTGAAAACTGATGAATGGTGTCTCACCACATACACAGCCCATCTCTCTGCTTTTCTGTAAATTTCATACTGTCTCATTATCTGAGCTGATGGTAATAACCATGTAATCAAGTGATTTTTTCTTTGACCTTGTTCTTGTTTCTTTGGGTTGATAGCTTTGACTTCCAGATTACCTAAAGTGAAGACAGACAAGGGTGCGTTGTAGTTAGGCTGGGGATGGGAGTGAGAGGGGAGAATACATGTTGTCTGCTTGATTAGTCTATAGTTGTTAAGTCTGATGAAACTGGAAGTGTTACAACACTAGCACCTACCTGACAATGCTGAAAATTGCCCAGATAAGTCATGTACACAAACAGCAGGACAAATCCAACACTGCCAGTTGGTGCCCCATCAGTCTACTGATCATCAGTAAAGTGATGGAAAGTGTCATTAACAGTGCTTTCAAGCATTACCTGTTCAGCAATAACCTGCTCAGTGACAACCAATTTGGGTTCTGTCATGGCCACTTAGATCCTGACCTCATTACAACCTTGGGTCAAACATGGGCAAAAAGGCTGAATTCCAGAGGTGAGGTGAGTGACAGCCCTTGACATCAACTGTATCAATGAGTATCAGGAGGAAACTCTCTGGTTGGAGCTATACCTGGTGCATAGGAAGATGGTTGTGGGCTTTGGAGGTCAGTTATCTCAACTCCAGAATATCCCTGCACGAGTTCCTCAGGGTAATGTCCTAGGCCCAATCATCTTCAGCTGCTTCACAATTACATTCCTTCCATCATGGGTTCAGAAGTGATGATATTTGCTGCTGATTGGTGCTGAACGTTGTGCATTCATAACTCGTCAGATATTGAAGCAGTCCATGCTCAAATGCAACAAGATCTAGATAATATCTCGGCTTGGGCTGGCAAGTGGCAAGTAACGTGCACCCTGTAGAGCTTGTCAAAAGGCCTATGGTGTATTAGCGTTCATTAGCAGAGGGATTGAATTCAAGAGTCGTGAAGTAATGTTGCAGCTGTACAGGACCTTGGTTAGGCCACATTTGGAGTACGAGGTGCAGTTCTGGTCACCTCACTTTAGGAAAGGTGTGGAAGCTTTGGAGAGGGTGCAGAGAAGATTCACCAGGATGTTGCCTGGAATGGAGAATAGGTCGTACAAGGATAGGTTGAGAGTGCTAGGCCTTTTCTCATTGGAACGGCGAAGGACGAGGGGTGAATTGATAGAGGGTTATAAGGTGATCAGAAGAAGAGATAGAGTAGACAGTCAGAGACTTTTTCCCCGGGTGCAACAGAGTGTTACAAGGGGACATAAATTTAAGGTGCAGGGTAGAAGGTATAGGGGGGATGTCAGGGGTAGGTTCTTTACCCAGAGAGTGGTGGGGGCATGGAATGTGCTGCCTGTGGGAGTGGCAGAGTCAGAATCATTGGCGACCTTTAAGCGGCAATTGGATAGGTACATGGATGGCTGCTTAAGCTAGGACAAATGTCCAGCACAACATCATGGGCCAAAGGGCCTGTTCTGTGCTGTATTGTTCTATGTTCTGTACAAATGTCACTTAATGACCATCTCCAATAAAAGATGATCTAACCACTGCCCCTTGACATTCAATGAAGTTACCATCATTGAATCTCCCACAGTCAACTTCCCGGGGATTACTGTTGACCAGAAACTCGCCGCATTCACCAAAGATCCTCCGACAGCACCTTCCAAACCTACAACCATCAATGTCTGGTAGGACAAGGGCAGTAGGCGCATGGGAATGCCACCACTTACAAGTTCCCCTCCAAGCCACCACTATCCTAAGTTGGAAATATATTACCATTTCTTCACTGTCACCAGATCAAAATCCTGGAATTTCCTTCCAACAGCATTGCGGGTCAACTTACAGAAGGCAGACTGCAGCAGTTCAAGAAGGCAGCTGATCACCACCGCCTCAAGGGCACTAGGTTACTCTGCTGATGGTCCTTCCCAGAATACCGAGTAGGATCTCCTTTTGAGGGATTAAAATGTGTGAAGTAGCCCCTCCTGCTGCAGTAAATTCCTGCTGGCTGTTTTACAAGAATGAATGTGTTGTTCAATTTATTTAGATTTTGTGGCTGTCCTTGTTGCATAGCTGATAGTGTGTGCTGATGATGAGATGCATGTGCAAAGTTTAAAGGTAAAAGATGAGGTGAGGTGTGTGAATGTTAGGTATCTGTTCAGATTAATAGAAATTGTTGGTAAGTTAGTGATAGCGGTGTGATGAATTGAGAAGTGCTTGAGATTAGTGGTGCAGTTGGTGAGATGTCATGTTGTTGAAGGTACACTCATAACTTGGGTGAAATCATTAATTAGCTCCTGCACTGTATTCTGTTCCATGTAGATCTCTTCTAGTATTCTTTTCCACTCTCTCCTAAATGTGTGAATATGACATCTCTCCAACTGTTCTACCCCACCTTTCACTGCAGTATCCAAAAACCTTGGTGCAAGATCTGTTCTGTCCTAAATCATTTCCCGGGCTTACCATGCACATTGTTTGGAATGAAGTAAGCAATGCCAGCCACAATACACCTCATCTTTAATAAATATTAGCTTGGAGAAAGTGAGGACTGCAGATGCTGGAGATCCGAGCTGAAAATGTGTTGCTAGAAAAGTGCAGCAGGTCAGGCAGCATCCAAGAAGGAGGAGAATCGACGTTTCGGGCATGAGCCCTTCTTCAGGAATGAGGAGAGTGTGCCAAGCAGGCTAAGATAAAAGGTAGAGAGGAGGGACTTGAGAGAGAGGCGTTGGAAATGCGATAGGTGGAAGGAGGTTAAGGTGAGGGTGATAGGCCAGAGTGGAGGTGGAGAGGTCAGGAAGAAGATTGCAGGTTAGGAAGGTTTGAGGGTTGGGACTGAGACAAGGTGGGGGCAGGGGAAATGAGGAAGCTGGAGAAATCTGCATTCATCCCTTGTGGTTGGAGGGTTCCAAGGCGGAAGATGAGGCGCTCTTCCTCCAGCCGTCGTGTTGCTATGGTCTGGCGATGGAGGAGTCCAAGGACCTGCATGTCCTTGGTGGAGTGGGAGGGGGAGTTGAAGTGTTGAGCAACGGGGTGGTTGGGTTGGTTGGTCCGGGTGTCCCAGAGGTGTTCTCTGAAACGTTCCACAAGTAGGCGGCCTGTCTCCCCAATATAGAGGAGGCCACGTCGGGTGCAGCGGATGCAGTAAATGTGTGTGGAGGTGCAGGTGAATTTGTGGCGGATATGGAAGGGTCCCTTGGGGCCTTGGATATGAGCTTGCACCTTTTAATGCTAGGTGCTAACAATATTGGTCACCCTGCTGATAGTGCAGCCCTTTTATACATACAAATCACAAAATCATGCAGGCAAAGTTTAATACCTGCAATGGAATGAACAGGTGCAGGTTAATTACATGTCATAATCCACGTTCCCATTTTCTGTGGTTATCCAATATAATAGTTGATTGTGAATATTGAGCAACCAGCCGTCTGTTAAAATCTTAGATGGGAAACTGTCTGGAAATACCAAAAGCATTGGTTTTATCTCCAGTTTTGCACCTTTCCATCAAATTTTATTATCGGACCATTGAAAGCTTAAAAAAAAATTCTACCCTGATAAGTTACACCTTGACCTGGCCGCATCTGTTATTTGTAGGTCCAAGATAAACATGATGCCTGAACAGACATTCTCTGTTGCTCATGTTTTGAACAAAAGCCTATGTGCAGATAATCCTTGAACATTAGGCTTAGAAGCTTTGGTTAAATATTTCCCCATTTTTGTTTGCACTTATCTATAGAGGATATAAGTGAAAGACACTCAATGCATGTCCAATATATTCTTAGCAGTACAGCCTTGCTGACCTCGTGTAATGTTTTCCTCCTTGGCGCTTCTGTCACTTAAATTGTAATTTGTTGTAAATTGGGGCATCATTATGCTCTAGGGTTAGCCCTGCTTAGGAACTGACTTGAAAGTGATCAAACCTACTTCAGACAGGATTCCTGCAACCATTATTTGCTTATTTTTAATTTGTTCTTACAGTAAGCTTTATCTGTTTTCTGTCATCCACTGTTCATTTTGGAGATGATCCCACAAGATCTGACTTATTTTAGAGCACAGTAATTCGAGCAATTAAAGACTTGATGACAGTTTGACCTGAATATAGCATTTTTAGTTGGTCTTTCTACACCCAGTGACCTGACTCGGCTGATTGCATAAAACAAAAGCACCTGTTACAATCTTAACACAAGGAGGCATTTGTATCTCAAAGCAAATAAAAGTAACTGTAATTTTCACTGAAAAAATGTTTGCTTTCTGGAGGAAAAGGTGTATTTATGTGGCTAAGAAGCTGAATTGGATTTGTATGACTTATTATACATGTTGTTTTAAATCAGGTCGTCACACAGTCACTAAAGACAATGGAATTAGACCATCATCAATTGAAAACATGGCTAGATTGAAGCCAGCATTTATCAAACCACATGGAACAATTACTGCTGCCAATGCATCATTTCTGGTAAAAGCTTAGAACAATATTGTGAATTACTGATGAATATTATGACAATGATTTAAGAGAATAAATTGATTTTGAAGCAGCTTGTTGCAATAGTCTGTGCTCCTTATCAGGGGCACATATTTGTGTTGGTTGTTACAATTGATTTTGAGAACTACCTGAATATTTTCTGATGAAAATTCAAGATTATAATGTTTATTTGGAATCTTGGGTTCTAAAAAGGATAGAGCCACGTCCAACTTTTAAGTTGTTTTATATTTCAAAACATTGCTTATGTTAAGAAGGATATAGTTTTAGTTTTCGCTTTGACTCCTGAGAGTATCTGGAAATGTATTTATATCCAATTAAATAAGGCTTTTTTTAAAAAAGAACAATAACCCATATGATAAATAGTTTAGTACAGGAAAAGTGGAAGAGAGGGGATAAATGTGCTTTTGCCTCACAAAAAGTTGTCTTACACCACACAGAAGACTTGACACAACCAAAAGGTTCTTTTAGAATTTGAGAGCGAGAACTCCCTAAGCAGAAGGCTGTGGAAAAGGAATTTTAGAAATCCATATAAAGAAATAAGTGAACTGTATTAGCCTAATGTTTGAAGAGCTCGTGAAAAGTCATTAACTAATGAAGATAGCATTGACTGAATGCAGAAGCTTGCTGGGGAAAAGCAAGTACTGCCAGGCCAATGTGACCCTTCACTGAGGCTTGTGTTCCTGTAAGGTTATTGAATGTAAAAGGGTTGAATCTTTATTTATTGATCTCTGAGGTAAAACTATTTCAAATATTTTATTTTATTTTATTGTGTAGAACAGTTTATTTCCTTTTGTGTGTAATAAATTTTGATGCCCTCTTGTGAAAAATATATTGGCAGCCTCTTTTGAATATGTTCAATGACTGACCACCATAGTGACGAAAGTTTGGATCTATCAAGCCAGGATTCATTCAGGAATCTGGCTTGTCCAGTTTTACCACTGGTTGGGTTCATTATATTATGTGAGGGGGTGCACAATTGTCACTACAAGTCCATCATTACTGTAGATAAACACCATAAAGTTTTCAATATATGATTTATTGAACCTTGAACTTAAATTCATGACTCTGGGTTGAGATGGAGAGTCTAAATGATACTTTTGTGGGGAAGCGTTCTAAGCGTTGACTCCTATGAATAACTAGGCAGTTCTGAAGACGTGTCACTGGACCCAAAACGTTAACTCTGCTTTGTCTCCACAGATTATGCCAGACCTGCTGGGATTTTCCAGCATTTTCTGATTTTGTTTCTCCATAATGCCAAGCTTCCCTATTCGCAATTGTAGTTTGAAACCAAATTTGTTGCTTTTACCAAATTACTGAGAAGTTAGAAATACAGATGAGTTGTTAGGAATTTTAGATACAGATTACAAATATGGCTGCTGAGATTGACCCCAGGGCAATTCCAAGTATGGGAAAAAAAAATAATTGTGGCCATATTCCCACTTCACAAAATATAGCTTTTGCTTATTTTTGGAAATGTATATATTCCCAAGGTTCAGGTATGTCCTTGAGCATAACCTTTCCATGGTCTGAATTTCAGACAGATGGTGCATCAGCAGTGTTGATGATGTCTGAAGAAAAAGCACTAGCTATGGGTTACAAACCACTTGCATATCTGAGGTAAGGAAGCTACTTGTTTCTCGTTGGTCTTAAGGGGAGGAATAAAGGGGGCAAGTATAAATGTGCTGTAGTGTGGCCTATATATTTTTAATAATATTTGGTTATTTTCAGGGATTTTGTATATGTTTCTCAGGATCCTAAAGACCAGTTGCTCCTAGGGTAAGTTTTTAAATCAATACTTTCCACCTAATTAAGTTTGTGTGTCATTTTCCAGATGCTTTCTTTCTGTAACTAACCATTCTTTTAATCCTAGGCCAACGTATGCCACTCCTAAAGTTTTGGAAAAAGCTGGATTAACTCATGAGGATATTGATGTCTTTGAGTTCCATGAAGCTTTCGCAGTGAGTTTACATGTTAAGATCAAAAGAAACAGGAAGTCCATGTGAGGAGATGCCTTCTAGATAAAGTTATCCAGAATGAAAAGATTGTAATCAAATCTATTTTGCTTTCTGGTGGATCCACAATGTGTTTTATCCATTGTGGATGTTTCAAAAAACAATCAAAAGGAATTGCCTTTGTGTGAATATGGTGTGATGAATTGGTAAATGTATCTGTTCTCTAATTCTCAAAGGCTGATTTCATCACTATCTATGTGTATTCAGAGTAACTTTTTTTAAAAAATAGATTATCCATAAATGAAGCTGAATTTTGTTTCACCGCTGTCTAAGTCTGTGATAACATTTCAACTGGTATCACTTGCAAGGCCTAGTTATGACACCTATCCTCATTTCCCTGGAGGTGTTGGTAATCTGGCTTCCTGAACCATTGCAATCTGTGATTCAGGCTCTCTCTTGGTATTGTTAGGCAGAAAAGTCAACAATTTTGATTAAGCAATGATGAAGGAACAACAATGTATTTCCAAGCCAGAATGTAATGTGACTTGGAGAGAAGTTTGCAGATGGTGATGCTCTATGTATCTGCAACCCTTGTCTTGCTTAACATTTATGGTTTTAGATTGGGGATTTGCTGTTAAAGAAGCTTTGGCAAGTTGCTGCAATGCATTTTATAAGTAGCACTGCTGTTGTGATGTGTGAAAATGGTGGAAGGGGTGTCAGTCAGTTTTATCTGAATGGTGCCAAGACTCTGAAGTAGTGTTGGTACTGCATTCATGCCAGTAAGTGGGGATTCTTTGAACATATCCATGACTTGGTCCTTGTTGATGTCAGGCTTTGTGAAATCAATACTTGACCTTTGATCTGCACACACAGCCACAGTCAGAAGTCACACGACACCAGATTATAGTCCAGCTGGTTTATTTGAAATTACAAGCTTTTGGAGTGCTGTTCCTTCATCAAGTGAATTCAGCTTTGAATTTCAAACAAAGTGGCTGGACTTAACCTGATGACTTTTAACTTTGTCCACCCCAATCAACAACAGCACTTCCACATCATGCTAAAGCAACTATTTATGTTGCTTCCAAGGTGTTGGTGGGGATTCAATAATGTTGAATATGAAGGAGAGATAATTAGGCTTTCTCTTCTTACTGATGGTTGTTCTGTAGCACTGTGTGGCACTAATTTTGCTTGCTGGTTCAGTCTAAATCTAGAAGCTATGCATTTCAGTTGCATGCAAATAAGGACTGCTTCATTACCTCAGAGATTGTTCAATTCCATTTACAATGTAAACTTTTCAGCACATGTACCTAGTTCTGATCTTGTCATGGAGGTAGAGTCATTGATAAAGCAGCCTTCATAGTAGGAGCAGTAACCTTCTTGCCTCCTGAATGCAGCTCTTTTTAAAGAAACATGTTTGGTCTGGTGTCACTTTGTCCTCATGGAACCTGAGGTCAACATTGGTCCATAGAAGATTGGTGAGTAGGGTTTATTGATAACACCACTGATGATACAATTCATTGGTTTGGGAATCCGTTAGCTTAGTTAGCTGTGATGCCAATTCCCATCACCAGTTTGAGATTACAATGAGGGACTCTCCCTTCTCAACCTTTTTCCTCGCTTGAGGTCTGGTGGCCCTCAGATTAAATTATCACCAGGTGCTACTGTCTGATGAGAAAGCAGCCCCTATGGTCTGGTAAGACTATGGCAACACAACAAATTCATTGGTTTACTAACAGTTGGGAGTCAAGTAAATGGGTGGACGAGATTTATCCTGTGTTTTGTGGGCAGGATATACCAGGCATTTTTTACATTGTTAGATTCCTATGTCATTGCTGTTTTGGGACAGCTTGACAAGGGACATAGTAAATTCTTTCACACTGTCACATGTTGTAAGTAGGCCTTTACTAATTGAAATATTCTCAATTAATAGTAGGATGTATCTTGTTTGGTTTTGCTGTTGAGTGATAATTATATGAAACAGTTGATTTACATTTTTTTCTAAAACCAAACCTCTTTGAGAAGACTTTGTAAGGATTGGCTTACGTTTTATCCGAAATTACTTAGGATCTCTGTCAAACTATTGTATTATTACTGTGAGTTTTAGTGTTGCATCAGAAGTGGTGTCCATATCGATGAATCTTTATATTCTTTTGCTTAGAATAGCATTAACTTAAATTTACTTTTTTTTTTGAACAGGCACAGATCCTCTCTAATATGAAAGCTATGGATTCTGACTGGTTTGCAAAGACCTATATGGGTAGAAAATCAAGGGTATGTTTCAATTGAACTTGCCGTTTTAGAGTCGTACCACTTAGAAACAGGCCCTTCGGTTCATTATGTCCAAGCCAACCAACTATACTAATCCCATTTATCTACACTTGGTCGATAGCCCACCATGGCGTTTTAAGTGCTCATCCAGATGCTTCTTAAATGTTGCAAGAGTACCTGCTTCCGCCATCATCTCAGGCAGCATGTTTCCTATTTCTACCACCCTCCTAATGAAAAGACATTTCCCCAGATCCACTCTAAACCACTCAGTTCTCAGTTTAAACTTGTGTCCTCTGCTCTTAGATATATCTGCTTACAGAAAAGCTTATCATAATTTACTCTATCTATGCCTTTTGTTATCATGTATATCTCAATTCAATTCCACCCCCACCCCCCCATCCCCCAGCTGTTCGCCTCCTCTGCTCCAGGGAAAACAAACCTAACCTATCTTTTCTCGTAACTGAGACTTTCCATCCTGAGCAACATCCTATTGACTTTCCTCTGCAACCTCTCCAGTGCGGTCACGTCCATCTGATGGCGTAGTGACCAGAACTGCACACGGTATTTCATCTGTAGCCAAACCAATGTTTTATGGAGTTGTAATAGTCTTCCTTGCTCATATATTCGATGTCCTGGCTAATGAAGGCAATCATTATGTATGCTGCTTTCACCACCATGTCTACCTACGCTGACATCGTTGGGGAATTTATTGACTTGTACACCAAGGTCCCTTTGTTCCTCATTACTCCCTAAATACCTACTTATTCATTTTATAGATCCTTCCCTTAGTAGACCTCCCATACTTCACCTCTCATTTCAGAAGTAAATTCCCTCTGCCATTGCTCTGCCCTCTTTAATAGCTAATCAGTATCAGACTGTAGCAGGAGACCATCGTCCTCAGCAATGACACCAGTTTTGATGTCATCGTGCACTACATGCCCATGCCTAGTCTTCCTGGTGGTCACCCAACACTTTCCTACTTGTGCAGCTATTACTTCTGTTGTGACCAGCTCCTGAAATATACTGTCCACAACATCCTGAGGACCACAGATGCTCCATCATGAGCCTGTCCACAGCTCCAATGGACCAAAAAAATAAGAACAGGAGAAGGCCATTTCGCCCCTTGAGCTTGCTGTGTCATTCAGTAGGATCATGATTGATCCAAAATGCTGCCTGACCTGCTGCGCTTTTCTCGCAACACATTTTCAGCTCTGATCTCCAGCATCTGCAGTCCTCACCTTTCTCCTCCAAAATGTGTCTCATCCACTTCCTTGCCCTTTTCCCCTGTAACCCTTGATTCCCTGACTGAGCAAGAATCTATCTATCACAGTCTGAAAAATGCACAAGGGTTTAGTCCACAGCTCTTTGTGGCAACGAGTTCCAGAGACACTCAACCTGCTAAGGGAAGAAATTCCTCCTTATCTTAGTCTCAAATTGGCACCTCTTTTTCCTGACACAGTACCCTCTCATTCGGCTCTTCCGTGAGAGGAAGCATCCTCTCAGCATTTACCCTGGCTAATGAAGGCAATCATTATGTATGCTGCTTTCACCACCATGTCTAGTGGTGGG
Source organism: Chiloscyllium plagiosum (assembly GCF_037043375.1). Lineage (NCBI taxonomy): Eukaryota > Metazoa > Chordata > Chondrichthyes > Orectolobiformes > Hemiscylliidae > Chiloscyllium > Chiloscyllium plagiosum. The sequence continues at coordinate 102,429 of NW_028270141.1, read as the reverse complement.
CTTGTTAGTGGGTGAACATTTTGGTGATGGTGACCACAATTCTGTGACTTTCACCTTGGTTATGGAGAGAGATAGGTGCGCACAACAAGGTAGATTTTATAATTGGGGGAAGGGAAATTACGATGCTGTAAGGCAGGATTTGAGGAGCATACGTTGGGAGCATAGGCTGTCAGGGAAGGATGTGGTGGAAATGTGGAACTTTTTCAAAGAGCAGATACGACGTGTCCATGATATGTATGTACCTATCAGGCAGGAAAGAAATGGTCGTGTGAGGGAGCCTTGGTTGACGAGAGAGGTTGAATGTCTGGTAAAGAGGAAGAAGGAGGCTTACATAAGGTTGAGGAAACAGGATTCAGACAGAGCAGTGGAGGGATACAGGATAGCCAGAAGGGACCTGAAGAAAAGGATTAGGAGAGCTAAGAGAGGGCATGAAAAATCGTTGGCGGATAGGATCAAGGATAACCCCAAGGCATTTTATGCGTATGTGAGAAACCTGAGAATGACGAGAACGAGGGTAGGTCCGATCAAGGACAGTAGTGGGAGACTGTGTATTGAGTCGGAAGAGATAGGAGAGGTCTTGAACAAGTACTTCTCTTCAGTATTTACGAACGAGAGGGACCGTATTGTAGAAGAGGAGAGTGTGAAATGGACTGGTAAGCTAGAAGAGATACCTGTTAGGAAGGAAGATGTGTTGGACATTTTGAACAACTTGAGGATAGACAAGTCCCCCGGGCCTGACGGGATATATCCTAGGATTATGTGGGAAGCAAGAGAGGAAATTGCAGTACCATTGGCAATGATCTTCTCGTCTTCACTGGCAACGGGGGTGGTACCAGGGGACTGGAGAGTAGCGAATGTTGTGCCCCTGTTCAAAAAAGGGAATAGGGATAACCCCGGGAATTACAGGCCTGTTAGTCTTACTTCTGTGGTAGGCAAAGTAATGGAAAGGGTACTGAGGGATAGGATTTATGAGTATCTGGAAAGACACAGCTTGATTAGGGACAGCCAGCACGGATTTGTGAAGGGTAGGTCTTGCCTTACAAGTCTTATTGAATTCTTCGAGGAGGTGACCAAGCATGTGGATGAGGGAAGAGCAGTGGATGTAGTGTACATGGATTTTAGTAAGGCATTTGATAAGGTTCCCCATGGTAGGCTTATGCGGAAAGTCAGGAGGCATGGGATAGAGGGAAATTTGGCCAATTGGATAGAAAACTGGCTAACCGGTCGAAGGCAGAGAGTGGTGGTAGATGGTAAATATTCAGCCTGGAGCCCAGTTACAAGTGGAGTTCCGCAGGGATCAGTTCTGGGTCCTCTGCTGTTTGTAATTTTTATTAATGACTTAGATGAGGGAGTCGAAGGGTGGGTCAGTAAATTTGCAGATGATACGAAGAGAGGTGGAGTTGTGGACAGTGAGGAGGGCTGTTGTCGGCTGCAGAGGGACTTAGATATGATGCAGAGCTGGGCTGAGGAGTGGCAGATGGAGTTCAACCCTGCCAAGTGTGAGGTTGTCCATTTTGGAAGAACAAATAAGAATGCGGAATACAGGGTTAATGGTAGGGTTCTTAGTCAGGTGGAGGAACAGAGGGATCTTGGGGTCTATGTACATAGATCTTTGAAGGTTGCCACTCAGGTGGATAGAGTTTGTAAGAAGGCCTATGGAGTATTATCGTTCATTAGCAGAGGGATTGAATTCAAGAGTCGTGAAGTGATGTTGCAGCTGTACAGGACTTTGGTTAGGCCACAGTTGGAGTGCTGTGTGCAGTTCTGGTCGCCTCACTTTAGGAAAGATGTGGAAGCTTTGGAGAGGGTGCAGAGAAGATTTACCAGGATGTTGCCTGGAATGGAGAGGAAGTCGTACGAGGATAGGTTGAGAGTTCTCGGCCTTTTCTCGTTGGAACGGCGAAGGATGAGGGGTGACTTGATAGAGGTTTATAAGATGATCAGAGGAATAGATAGAGTAGACAGTCAGAAACTTTTTCCCCGGGTACAACAGAGTGTTACAAGGGGACATAAATTTAAGGTGAAGGGTGGAAGGTATAGGGGAGATGTCAGGGGTGGGTTCTTTACCCAGAGAGTGGTGGGGGCATGGAATGCGCTGCCCGTGGGAGTGGTAGAGTCGGAATCATTGGCGACCTTTAAGCGGCATTTGGATAGGTACATGGATGGGTACTTAATCTAGGTTAGAAGTTCGGCACAACATCGTGGGCCGAAGGGCCTGTTCTGTGCTGTATTGTTCTATGTTCTATGTTCTACCTTGTCAAGCCCCTTAAGAATTGGCACGGTGGTTCAGTGGTTAGCATTGCTGCCTCACAGATCCATGGACCCGGGTTCAATTACACTCTCAGGCGTGTGTTTTCTCCAGGTGCTCCGGTTTCCTCCAACAGTCTGAAGATGTGCAAGTTAGGTGGATTGGCCATGCTAAATTGCCCATATTGTGCAGGAATGTGCAAGCTGAGTAGATTAGCCATGTGAAATGCAGGTTACAGGGATAGGGTAGGGGAGGGGGGGGTGTCTGGGTGGGATGCTCTTCACAGGGTCACTGTAAACTTGATGGGCCAAATAGTCTGCTTCCCCACTGTAGAGATTCTATGAATCCTACATGTTTCTGTCCCAACTCTATTCCTTGATCTTTAGTCCTGTGCTTTTTTCGGTTGCAGATCTCCATTCCTGCCCCACTCCAGCTCTGTCCCCAGATCTCCAATTTCACACCCACAAGTGTACAGCCCAGCAGCACTGGTCCTGGTATTCCCTTTGGCCAAGGTGCACCATTGTGGTGGGATTCAGGTGAGAGGCTGCAGCCATCACTGAGGGCAGTAAATCAAGCCTGTTGCCCAAACATACTTCACTAGTCTGATTTTGAAAAAAATGATTGAGTAAACTCCTGAGCAGGAGCGGAGCAAATCTTCCACCCTCTGCATCCCTTTGCCAGTCAAACCAAGTTCTCGATGCTGAGAAGGAGCCAAGCCCAAGGAGAGTCTCCAGCTCAGGAAATTTCACAACTACGGGGAGCCAGAGGAGTGCCCCATGCCCCTCTTCCCTGCTGTCTGTTTTGCTTCCCAACTGCTGCTCTACATTTCACCCAGTCAGCCAAGCCACGGCAAATAGCCTTCAGTCAGTTCCCTGGTTGGCTGTAAGGCTTTTGGTGTTGGCAGGCTTCCAAATGGAAAGTGGTGCTGACTCTGAAGCAGAAGCAAAGATGCCAGGCACTGTTCAAACTTGCCCCCTCCTCTGGGCACCTACTCCACCTGAACACACAGTGAACACAAGCTGAAAGTGTCTCCTTCCATTGTAATCCTTACCAACTATTGAACTCAGAACAAATTACTCACCCTATTCAGCATATCTGATGTCTTCCTCTGCCTAATGACCAGCAAACCACACAAATAACACCTTTTTTTTTCTCTCTTGCTCGCTGTCTCTCTGCGCGCTCTCGCTCTCTCTCTCTCCCTCCTCCCCTCGCTCGCGCCTGCTCTCGCGCTCTCTCTCCCCCCCCCCCCCCCCCCCCCCCCCCGCTATATCCCCTGCGCCCAACCGGGTCTACTGTCTGTCAAGCTGGTTCCTAAGTCACCGCTGCTCTGCCACATGACCCTTATGGTTTCTGTTTAGAAAGATGTTTTCTTTATTTTTATTGCAGGTTGGGATTACTTCGGATATCATCTCTCTTTCTTAACAATGTGAAGCTTATGTAGTTAGATGAATATAATCTAGTCTGGGATGTACATTCAGATCTTCAAATTGGAAAGTAACCGTGAGAATTACAGAGAATAAATTCTGAATATTCTTATTTTGCCTTTTCTTCCTTTCTGGCTGGCTCTCAATTTTTTTAGAAGTCGTTGCTGAACTGTCTTCAGTGCGATAATAACTTTTCTTAAATAAGGGACCAAAACTGCTCTCACTGCTCCAGTCATGATCCCACCAGTAGCTTGTTTAGTTGTAGTCAGTCTTCTCTGCTCATATACTCCTTGAAATAAGAGACAACATTCCATTTGCCCCCCTGAATACCTGCTGCACTTGTGTGCCATCTTTGTCTGTCTTGCACATGTCCCTTTGAAGCACAATGTCTTCATGGTTAGCACCGCTGCCTCACAGTGCCAGGGATCTGTGTTCAATTCCAGCCTCAGGCAACTGTGTAGAGTTTGCACACATCCCCCGTGCCTGCATGGATTTCCTCTGGGTGCTCCGATTACCTCCCATAGTCCAAAGATATGCAGGTTCAATATGGAGTTCAAACCAGACAAATTTGAGATGATGCATTTAGGCAAATCTAATTCTAGAGCGAATTATATAATGAACTAAAGAGCCTTGGGAATAGTTGATGGGCAGTGAGATCTGGAAGTGCAGGTCCATTTGTACCCTGAAGGTTGCTGCACAGGTGGATAAAGTGATCAAGAAGGCATATGGTATGCTTGCCTTCATTGGACATGGTATTGATTATATGAGCTGGCAAGTCATGTTAAAATTGTACAAGACATTAGTTCGGCTGCATTTAGAATACTGTGTACAGTTCTGGTCGCCACATTACCAAAAGGATATGGACGCTTTGGAGAGGGTGCAGAGAAGGTTTACGAGGATGTTGCCTGGTATGGAAGGTGCTAGCTATGAAGAGAGGTTGGGTAGGTTAGGTTTATTTTCATTAGAGAAAAGGAAATTGAGGAGGGGATCTGATTGAGGTCTATAAAATCATGAAGGGTATAGACAGGCTAAATAGAGATAAGCTTTTTCCCAGGGTGAAGAATTCCATAACGCAAGGTCAAACTTTCAAGGTGAGAGGTGAAAAGTTTAAGGGGGATACACACGGCAGGTACTTCACACAGAGGTTGGTGGGTGTCTGGAACGCGTTGCCAGCAGAGGTGGTAGAGGCAGGCACAGTAGATTCATTTAAGATGCGTCTTGACAGATGCATGAATTGGTGGGGAGCAGAGGGATACAGATGCTTAGGAATTGGGCGACAGGTTTAGACAATAGATTTGGATCGAGTCAAGCTTGGAGGGCCGAAGAGCCTGTTCCTGGGCTGTAAATTTTCTTTGGTCTTTGTTCAGGTTAGGTAGATTGGCCATGGGAAATGCAGGGGTAGGTTGGAGAGGCAGGTCTGAGCGGGATGCTCTTTAGAGGGTAGGTGTGGACTTGATGGGGCTGAATGGGCTGTTTCCGCATTGTAGGGATTCTATGATTCTTTGTGTTGCGGCTTTCTGCAGTTTATTTCCACTTAATTAATACTGTGTTCATTTGTTCTCCCTTCCATAATAAACAACTTCACATTTTCTAACCTATTGCCCACTTATTTAACCTATCAATATCTCTTGGTAAACTGTTTGCATACCTCTCACAACCTTCCTTTCCACCTATTTTTGTGTTGTCTGTAAATTGGATACAGTACATTCCTCTCTTCCTCCAAGGCATTAATATATTTTGTACACAGTTTTGGTCCTAGCACTGAGCCCTACTTTTCACAGGTCGCCAATCTGAAAAAGAACCCCCTTCTGAAATTATATACTTCACAGATTTTTGAACTGAAGTTCTGATGATGTACGCATGGCAGACAAAACTGCATATGGCATATTGTCATGTAATGTGTCGGGAATAGGAAAGACAAGGGTGTGGGGACAAAATCAGGAAAATGATACTGTTTGCTATTGGGGAAGCAATGCCTTCCTCTTCAAAGAGGGGGATGTTCTGGCTAGCTACTTTTTAAAAATTTTTTGCCAAACTGGGTTTGGATGACTAGTAGGCAGTGAAATCAGAAGGGTTAATTTGTTAAGATATCTTTGAAATCTTTTGCATAATGAAAATTACAATGAGGTATTTAATATTTTGTTTTACATATAGCTTCCAATTTATTATGCATTGTAAGATTTTCTATAATTTTGCTAGGTTGGTGTTCCTAAAATGGAAAAGTTTAACTGCTGGGGTGGTTCGCTGTCTCTGGGACATCCTTTTGGTGCCACTGGTTGCCGCCTTGTGACAACAGCTGCTCACAGACTGATTAAGGAAGGTGGACAGTATGCACTTGTTGCAGCTTGTGCTGCTGGAGGACAGGTTTGGCTTTTATTTTTTATTTTGTATGTTTCAACTTTACAATAGTTAATAAATCTTTCACACAATGTCTTCATGGTTAGCACAATTGTCTCTCAGTGCCAGGGATCTGTGTTCAATTCCAGTCTCAGGCAACTTTCTTGAGCGGTCCATGTTACAACACGAAAGCTGACTGTGAAAGCTATTTTTACAATGGCACCCTAAAACATTTGCTGTCCAGCAAACTTTATGATTCATGATGCTATAAATTTGGCTCATTCATTTTTTAGAGCAGTCTTTGGAGTCATCTGAAATATTAAATTCTGACTTGCTGAAAATTACATTAGAATTTTGTAGTTTACTATTAGTCCTCAGGTATTCTTTACAAATACCACTGTGTCATTTATTGATACAAGGACAGTCTAATATAGGAAACATTTTATTAACTGACACCTGAAATGTAACATTCCTGATGAAGGGCTTATGCCCGAAGCGCGATTCTCCTGTTCCTCAGATGCTGCCTGACTTGCTGTGCTTTTCCAACTCCACACGTTTCGACTCTGACTGTCCAGCATTTGCAGTCCTACTTTCTCCTCGTCACTGGAAACCTTACAGCGAAGCCTCTTCCAAGGAACCCCACCTTGAAGAACTTCTCCTCTCTCCCCAAGGATCTAAGTGAGTCTCTCTCCTACTGCACCCCCCCAGGTTACCTCCTCTGCCCTGAAGCTCTTCAACCACATCCCGAAGCAGACCCACTACTACAGCCATGTCTCCTTGCTCAGCACTTGCCTATGCAACCGACTGATCCACCCCATGTCCTTGATAAAGGGCTTATGCCCAAAACGTCGCCTATCCTGCACCTCGGATGCTGTCTGATCTGCTTTTCCAGTGCCACACTTTGAAGTTGATCCAGAGGTCCATATAATCAATGTAAAAAAAACATTAAATAATAGAAGTATAACAGGGGGTGTACACATCACTGTTATACCTTATTAAATAATTCATGCTGTAAATAATGAAACTTTGCCTTAATTAAAACTTACTAGCAGAGAGTCTTCTCCCTCTCATCCTCAACTGACTAATTGGGGATTGCAGAGATCGTGATGATGATACAGTAAAGTTCCAGTACTTCGGGTATATAATTTTTGCTGCTTTATTGAGAGTGCTGGTTCATAAGGTTTTGGTTAAAATGAAGTTTGCTGTACAAGAAAAGTCCGAGGTGTGTTCCATCAAAACCTTTGACTTCTTTTCTCCAAGTTTTGTGTTTACACCATCCTTGTATTCAAATAATAACATATCTATGAGCCAATAAATTTTGTTTCAACCCACAAACAATGTGGGTTCACACTGCAGAGCACAGCATTCGGTATCACACCTAATTTGCAACAGTTTATTTTTCATGGTAGCTGTTCAACTTAGCCCACAACCTAAGGTGTTTCATTTTCTGAAATCATTAATTGATTTTTCCATGTAGAACACTTTACTTCATCCTTCATATAGAGACTAATCTGTTGCCTTTTCCCTGCTGAATAATCTGGCATCCAGATGCATAGCAAATCAGGGCTATGATGAGTTATGTTTAGGAAAAAAAAATTGTTTAGATCATATAATTTTGCATTCACATGCTTAATTATTTTCAAGGAAAACTCCGTCAACTGTTGATATATCTTGCATGTTCTCTTCTCAGGGCCATGGAATGATCATAGAAACCTATCCTCAAAAATGAAAAGCGTTTTGGCTTTCTGAATTAAATCAATGCCATTCCAATGCAGTGGAGCATTAAATGAAGACGACCCAAAATAGTCTGCTGGACTGAGCAGATACATTTTTTAAATACCACCTACATTTGTCAATTAAAATTCAAACCATTGGATCTGTCAATAAAATGAGTTCTGGAGGTCTTTAAATTCTTTTTTTCCACGTCTTAGAATTTTAATACTGCCTGAAATCCTAGAATGTGTACCTATTGTTATTTTATAAAAAGAGTAAGTCAGATATGCTGATATATAAAGTGTGTTAACAGCTTTTTTTCTTTAATAAGCAGTGAATATATTAAATGTATGGACTTCCAATAATCTTTATAGACACATTAGTTTACAATACAAGCATCTTTAATTTTATCCAAACACAAGAGGAATTAGAATTACATTTCTTTGTGTGGCACTCAGAACAGTTAAAACAATGGTCAAAGTTTTCTTTTATAAAATAACTTTCTCTGCATAAAGGGCATAGATTTAAAGTGATGTGCAAATAAAGCAAGGATGATGTAAGAAAATGTTTTACCCATCAAGCAGATAGGGCATTCAAGTGGGTGTTGGATATCTATTTGGTTGGCAATGGTGTGCACAGATATGGGGAAAAAGGCAGAAGATTGGTACTAGATACTAGAACTGGTGCAGAGGCACTGGGCTAAGTTGCTTTAGTCAGTGCTGCAATAATTCAATGATTTTGTAATAACAGTATAAGATTCATCTACTCCTAATTCTAGCACTTGTGAAAGATCTGTTTCATTACCGCTTTGAATTAGTGACATTTTTGTGCTGTTAAATTGACAGCACTGTATTGTGACTGCCTAAAACTAATTGAATCTGTGACCTTAAAGCCAATGCATTGAGGACTCTATTTAATCCAAAGTATAGTTTGAACTTTGGTCTTTATTCAGGAATAGTGTATATCTATACAAATGCACCTGTATCTGTATTAACTCCTCAGAACAAAATCATTGAAATACTCCAGCTCATATTGCAAGGATCTGTGCACTTCAATAAGTCCTGATAATTTTAAAATCATGGGTAAGAATGCGCTCTCACTATTACTATGTTCCTTTTTAAAAATTTGGAGTATGAATGACAATGTTAAATCTTTTGGAACATTCTTTAGAATCAATGGGTAAGAGTTTGGATAGTATGTTTAGTTGGAGAAAGTGAGGTCTGCAGATGCTGGAGATCAAAGTTGAAACTTTATTGCTGGAACAGCACAGCAGGTCAGGCAGCATCCAGGGAACAGGAGATTCGACGTTTCGGGCACAGGCCCTTCTTCAGGAATGAGCAGAGAGTGTTCAGCAGGAGAAGATAAAAGGTAGGGAGGAGGGACTTGGAGGAGGGGCGTTGGAAATGTGATAGGTGGAAAGAGGTCAAGGTGAGGGTGATAGGTCGGAGTAGGATGGAGGCGGAGAGGTCAAGAAGAAGACTGCAGGTCAGGAAGGCGGTGCCGGGCTGGAGGGATTCGGCTGAGACACGGTGGGGGGAGGGGGGATGAAGAAACTAGTGAAGTCCAAGTTCATCCCCGGTGGTTGGAGGGTTCCCAGTCGGAAGATAAGACGCTCCTCCTCCGACCGTCGCGTTGTTGTGGTTTGGCGGTGGATGAGTCCAATGACCTGCATATCCTCGGTGGAGTGGGAGGGGGAGTTGAAATGCTGTGCTACAGGGTGGTTGGGTTGGTTCGTCCGGGTGGCCCAGAGGTGCTCTCTGAATCGCTCCGCAAGTAGGCGGCCTGTCTCCCCAATATAGAGGAGGCCACACCAGCTGCAGCGGATGCAGTAGATGATGTGCGTGGAGGTGCAGGTGAATCTGTGGCGGATATGGAAGTTTCCTTTGGGGCCTTGGAGAGAAGTGAGGGGGGAGGTGTGGGCGCAAGTGTTGCACCTCCTGCGGTTGCAAGGGAAGGTGCCGGGAGTGGAGGTTGGGTCGGTGGGGGGTGTGGATCTGACAAGGGAGTCGCGGAGGGAGTGGTCTCTACGGAAAGCTGATAGGGGAGGGGAGGGAAATATATCCTTGGTGCTGGGGTCTGTTTGGAGGTGGCGGAAGTGACGGCGGATGATGCGCTGTACATGGAGATTGGTGGGGTGGTAGGTGAGGACCAGTGGGGTTCTGTCCTGGTGGCGGTTGGAGGGGCGGGGCTCAAGGGCGGAGGAGCGGGAAGTGGAGGAGATGCGGTGGAGGGCACCGTCGACCACGTCGGGGGGAAATTGCGGTCCTTGAAGAAGGAGGCCATCTGTGTTGTACGTATTTTGAACTGGTCCTCCTGGGACCAACCACCCTGTAGCACAGCATTTCAACTCCCCCTCCCACTCCACCGGGGATATGCAGGTCATTGGACTCATCCACCGCCAAACCACAACAACGCGACGGTCGGAGGAGGAGCGTCTTATCTTCCGACTGGGAACCCTCCAACCACAGGGGATGAACTTGGACTTCACCAGTTTCTTCATCCCCCCTCCCCCCACCTTGTCTCAGCCGAATCCCTCCAGCCCGGCACCGCCTTCCTGACCTGCAGTCTTCTTCTTGACCTCTCCGCCTCCATCCTACTCTGACCTATCATCCTCACCTTGACCTCTTTCCACCTATCACATTTACAACGCCCCTCCTCCAAGTCCCTCCTCCCTACCTTTTATCTTCTCCTGCTGAACACTCTCTGCTCATTCCTGAAGAAGGACCTGTGCCCGAAACGTCGAATCTCCTGTTCCCTGGATGCTGCCTGACCTGCTGTGCTGTTCCAGCAATAAAGTTTCAACTAGTATGTTTAGTTAGCAAGCTAATCTTCCACCTGTTGTAAAAGATTCATAATTATTTTATAACAACAACTATTTAATTATCCATTTCACCCAAAAACTGCTGATGCTACAAATCAGAAACAAAAACATAAGTTGCTGGAAAAGCTCAGTAGACATGGTAGCATCTGTGAAGAAAAATCAAAGTTAATGCTTCAAGTCTAGTTCTGAGGAAGGATCACCAGAGCTGAAACATTAACTCTGATTTCTCTTCGCAAAAGCTGCCCACTCTGTTTAATTATTAATTTAGTGCCTTTAGTGTAGTAAAGGTCCCAAAGCACTTCACAGGAATAATCTCAAACAAATAATCAAGGAATAATCCCGCCTCAGGCGACTCTGTGTGCAGTTTGCACGTTCTCCTCGTGTCTGCGTGCGTTTCCTCCGGGTGCTCCGGTTTCCTCCCACAATCCAAAAATGTGCAGGTTAGGTGAATTGGCCATGCTAAATTGCCCGTAGTGTTAGGTGAAGGGGTAAATGTAGGGGAATGGGTCTGGATGGGTACTCTGCGGCAGGTAGGTGTGGACTTGTTGGGCCGAAAGGCCTGTTTCCATACTGTAAGTAATCTAATCTAATCAATTTCATACCAACTATCCATCATGTGTTGGGATTGATGACCAAAAGCTCAAAGAAGTATGTCTCAACAGTGTCTTAAAGAAGTGGAGATAAAGGAGTTTGGGCAAGAATTCCAGAGTCTAAGGGTCATATTTGCTGAAGACGTCCCCACACTATAGTCATCGAGTCATACAGCACTGAAACAGACTCTCTGGTCCAACTCGTCTGCATTGACAAGATATCCAAATCTGACTACATCACATTTGCCACCAATTACCATAATCCCTCCTAAATCCTTCTGTTTCATACATCCATCCAGATGCCTTTTAAATGTTATTGTGTTTGCCTCCATCACTTCCTCTGGTAGCTCATTCCACATGTGCCCATCCTCCGCATGAAAATGTTACCCCTCTGGTCCTTTTTAATATTTCACTTCTCACCTCAAATAATATCACTGCGCATACACAGGATCTGCTTATACAAGGAGAAACACAACGGCGACTAAAGATTTTGAAGGGCACTCTCCTATGAATGGGATATGATGCTCAATTCATCAATTGCCAGTTCTGACTTGCCACAGTGACAAACCACAACAACCTCCTCAGAAGACAGACCCAGGACAACCTATAGTGTACTTGCCCGGAATGAAGAAACTACACCGTGTACTTCGCAGCCTTCAACGTGTCATCGATGACAACAGATATCTTGCCAAGACCTTCCATATGCCCTCACATCTCACCTTCAAACAACCGCCAAATATTAAACAATCGTTTGCACCAAACTACCCAGCCTTCAGGACAACAGAGACCACAACACTACACAGCCCTGCCATGGCAATCTCTGCAGTACATGTCAGATCATTGACATGGATGCTACCATCATGTGGGAATATCATGCACAATGTACACGGTAGATACTCTTGTGACTCAGTCAAATGTTGTTTATCTCCTACACTTAGGCAAGGACGCCCTGAGATATGGTATATTGGTGAGATTATGCAGATGCTACGATAACATGAATGGACACCTCGCAACAATGGCCGGACAGGAATAGTCCCTCCCAGCCGGGGAACACTTCAGCAGTCAAGGACACTCACCCTCTGACCTTTGGGTAACATCCTCCAAGGCAGCCTTTGAGAGACACAATAACTCAGAATCACTGAGCGGAAATTGATTGATACAGTGAAGACAGCCTCAACCATGATGTGTCATGCTGCATGTAACCACACCATACTGTTCTGTATTTATAAGATCTTCATATTGTCCTGTTTTGACACCATCAGCTTGATAACCTGTAATGATCTCTCTATCTTAATTAGTTTGTACAGTTGTCACTTATTAATGTGCCTCGGCAGGCAACTCTTATACCTATCATGTTATTCCAGTCATTCAGTTTGTCTCCAGCTACACCTTACTTCTAATTTTCTTTATAATTATCCCTCTGCCTCAATTAATTGGAATGTAGGTCATCCCTTCACCTACAACTCAGTTGTTGACCCTTTACTCACCGTTTGGCACTCTTGATCACCCGTAGAGACTTTTTATTTGGCCTGTCGACACTTCACTCAAACCATTTGTATGATCTTTTGATCTCTCTCTGCCTATAAATTCTATAACTATACTTTTCTTTACTTCACCTGACGAAAGGACACTGCTCTAAAAGCTTGTGATTTCAAATACACCTTGTGGACTATAACCTGGTGTCATGTGACTTCTTCCCTACCATAGGAAGTAATTGATGCCAAAGTACTGAATCTGTTCACGACGTGGCTAGATATAGCACTTAGAGTGAACGGGATCAAGATTATGGGGAGAAAGCAGGACTAGGCTATTGAGTTGAACGATCAGACATGATCATGATGAATGATGGGGCAGGCTCGAAGGACCAAATGGCTTTCGTCTGCTCCTATGTTCTATGTTTCTATTTAACACTGTTTCTTCCACATCCATGTAATGTTTGCCATTTTATGTTCTCTACGAAGAGTGCTACTAATTGCTTTTAGTGTAAATAGGCACAAAACCGACATGACTATCTCTCTACTCGATACTTTTGCCATTGTTAATATTTATATTGGTAATTAAATTATAAATCTATCCATAGTTTGTGAAATAAGCAGCATAAGTCAGTAGCACTTTAAAGGAACATAGTATTTTACAGTTTTTTCCCTGTGAAGTCCATATTGAAAAATTAACTTTGAAATTAAGCAAAATTAATGTAAAAGCGGCTTAGACTATTGTATATATTGATGTATGCTTTTATTTGAGATTGTAGAAGAACAGATGAGTAATTATCATTCCAATTTATTCAAATTAATGCCAATGTACTGCTTTCATTTTCATTAGTAAATGGGTGAAGACTACATATTACAAAAATGAACTCTCTCAACGTTACTACCATAGAAATTTTTATTTTCAGTATTGCACCTCTTGGTCAGAATTCATTCAAAGTATTATTAATACCATTGTTGGAATTTTTTTAAAATAATAGAATACCAGTTAACATCGGCACCTACACATCATGGAATATGTTAAGCAGGGCTACCAACCGATAGCAAACAGAATTGAGCTAACATTAATAAAATTTGAAAATATAAAAATTGTCTTGCTTACTGCACAAAAAGAATTGTTTTTTAAAAAGTTACTTTCCTTACTCACGTAATATTAATCTACAATAGTTTCTGAATTTGAAGTCTTTAACCTTTTGCAATATATGTCACCAGAGAAGCTCAAATTACGTTTTATACTTATTAGCACCTTGAGTTTCTAAACTCTTACAAAATAAAAGTTTGATTGAAGTTTGCGTATTTTGGACACAATATTGGGAACTCTTTCCATACTTTACAGGCTTCTTGTTGTGACTGGAAGCAGGGCCTGGTGGAGCTCATTGACTATGAGGTACTTGATTGGGATTGTTAACCTGGAGTAATCCGGGAGCCCTGACTGACCGATGTAAACAAGAGACTCAGAGAGTCTCTTCATTGCTGGGGACTGGCTCTGAGCTGGCTGGTCAGAGCCTATGCACTGTGCCCATGCACTTCTCGTTATTTAAGGTAAATATATTTCATGGACAAATAAAAGAATAGTATGCCAAAAAAAATTATGACTGGAATTTGAGAAGCAAAAATTGCATCACTCATGTACGAGTCAGAAAATAAAAGGCGATTTGAAAAGAAAAACAAACTTGTGCAACAGTACTTTAAGTTGTAGAATGACACTTGTTCAATTTAAAATATACTCACAGGGGAGAAGAGTATATCAATAACAAACACAGAGATGACAGGAAAAAAATCAGCAGCTCAGGCAGCACCTGTGGAGAGAGAAGCAGTATTTGTGTTTTGAGTCCAGTCTGACTTCTTCTGAAGCACAAAAGTGACTCTATGTCAAATGGCCTTCCTCCATGCTGGAACTGAATCTGACACTGTGAACAGGGCTGTTCTTCTAAGTGAAGGGAAGACTGGGTGGTGTTTAGGGCTTTCAGGTTATGCTGAGGGAGTTCAATCAGGGATAACCAGAAAGATGTACAATTATAGTTGCTCTGCTATAGGAAGTTGGTGTTAAAAGTACAGCACAGAACAGGCCCTTCGGCCCATGATGCTGTGCCGAGGATTAATCCTAATATAAAATACAATAACTTAACCTACGCATGATTTGGAGATGCCGGTGTTGGACTGGAGTGGACAAAGTTAAAAATCATACAACTCCAGGTTATAGTTCAACAGGTTTAATTCGAAACACTAGCTTTCAGAGTGCCGCTCTTTCATCACAACCACCTGATGAAGAGTGGCGCTCTGAAAGCTAGTGTTTCCAATTAAACCTGTTGGACTGTAACCTGGTTTGTGATTTTTAACTTTAACCTACACATGCCTCAATTCACTGCTGGCCATGTGCATGTCCAGCAGTTGCTTAACTGTCCCTAATGACTCGCTGGTAACGCATTCCATGCATTCACAACTCTGTGTAAAGAACCTTCCTCTGACATCCCCCTCTATACCTTTCTCCTAATATCTTAAAACTATGACCCCTCATACCAGTCAATTCTGCCCTGGGGAAAAGTCTCTGGCTATTGACTATCCATGCCTCATTACCATGTATACCTCGATCAGGTCACCTCTCTTCCTCCTTCTCTCCAGAGAGAAACGTCCAAGCTTAGTCAACCTCTCTTCATAAGACAAGCCTTCCAGTCCAGGCAGCATCCTGGTAAACTTTCTTTGCACCCTCTTCAAAGCTTCTGTATCTTTCCTATAGTAGGGCAATCAGAACTGGACACAATATTCCAAGTGTGGTCTCACGAGGGACTTGTAGAGCTGTAGCAAAACCTTGCGGCTCTTTAACTTGATCCACCCCGTTAATGAAAGCCAAAACACCATTTGCTTTCTTAACAACCCTATCCACTTGGGTGGCAACTTTGAGAGATCTATGTACTTCAACACCAAGATCCCTCTGTTCCTCCACACTACCAAGAATCCTGTCTTTAATCCTATATTCAGCATTCGAGTTCGACCTTCCAAAATGCATCATTTCACATTTATCCAGGGTGAACTCCACCTGCCATTTCTCAGCCCAGCTCTGCATCCTGTCTATGTCACGTTGCAGCCTGCAATAGCCCTTGATACTATCGACGACACCTCCAACCTTTGTGTCATTTGCAAATTTACTAACCCACCCGTCAACCTCCTCATCCAAGTCATTTATAAAAACTACAAAGAGCAGAGGCCCAAGAACAGAGCCCTGCAGGACCCCACTCAACAGTGACCTCCAGGCAGAATACTTTCTATCTACAACCACTCTCTGCCTTCTGTCAGCCAGCCAACCAATTCTGAATCCAGATAGCCAAATCTCCCTGTATCCCATACTTCCTGACTTTATGAATGAGCCTACCATGGGGAACCTTATCAAATGCCTCGAAGAGGGCTTCCAGTTGTTCCAAATCTGTTTTTCAGGTATTGCTGTGCATTAGGAAGTCATCTGGGTGCACTACGCAATTAGCTAATCCTGCCACCATCTGGTTCACCAGCCCTTGAAAGGTAGCTGAGCTATTTCAGAGTTTGAACGGCTTGACTTGACACCGGTGCAACTTATTCAGAGATGGTTTTACTTACTCTATCTATGCAATCTTCCAACCAGATCATCGGTCAAAGTCCACTCTGATCACTGCAATGACCTTTCCTTAGTCAATGCAGAGACTATTTGGCCTGTGGAACTTGCAGAAAGGACAAGAGGATCATAGTATCGCTACTGTGTGGAAACAGGCCCTTCGCCCCAACAAATTCACACCGACCCTCCAAAGAGTAACCACCCAGACCCATTCCCCTACCCTATTATCCTTCATTTACCCCTGACTAATGCACCTAACCTATACATGGGAGGAAACTGGAACATCCAGAAGAAAACCCATGCAGACAAAGGGAAAATGTGCAAACTCCAAAGAGACAGTCACCCAAAGCTGGAATCAAACCTGGGTCCCTGGTGCTGTGAGGCAGCCGTGCTAACCACTGAGCCATCAAGAATGGAGGATAATAAGGTGGAAAGTAAGACAAAAACAAAAATGGCTGGAAAAGCTCAGCAGGCTGGCAGCATCTGTTCAGAACTCAGTTCTGAAGAAGGGTTAACTCTGTTTTCTCTCCACAGATGCTACTAGTCCAGCTGTTTGTGGTTCTGATTTCCAGCATCTGATTTCCAGTTCTTTGAGTTTCTTTTAAGGGCAGTGGGAGACACATGAAGGAGTGGAAGCACAGAACAGAATTACAGCAAGAAATAGGTCAGACAGGCCTTAGGGTGTGATAACCATGCTGGTGGGGAATCCTCAATGAAGAAAAGAGAATAACATCTTAATGGTACCGCTGTGGTCAGGTACGAGAACAAATCTCACTTCCTCCAAATAAAATGGTTTCAATGACATTATTAGAATTTCTAATTCCAGAGTTTTAATGAATTCAAATTCCACTACCTGCCATGGTGGGATTTGAACCCAGTTCACCAGAACATTACCTGGTGTCTTGAATCACAAAGTGTATTCAAACAATTTTTCGGATTCAGTTAAATGTAGTTAAGAGAAGACTTAACAACATAAGTTTACTTAAAGATGAACATTTATTAAGTAATAGAAACAATGAAAAAGAAATGAAAAAAAAAATGTCTCAGATGCCCTTCTGCCCATCAGAGACTCCTTGACTGACAGCTGGTCTGAAGGAACATTCCTGGCACTGTTCACCATCCCAGCCTGAGGGGAAGTCCAATGATTCAGAACGAAGCTTTCTCTCTTATACAATATAATGAACTTCAACTCCAGAAAAACAAGTTGATTGTGTCATCTTCGGCACATACAGGAATGTGTGGGATTGTGTTCAAATAACAACTGAAATCAGTGAGTGGAAAAAATACCCTCTTTATTCAGCATAGCAGTAGCAAAGTTCAAGAGAACGATGGAATTCCAAAGTACAGTTCTTACAGTAGCCTTGTTACACAGAGTTCTTACATGCATTAAAATTCTAACATTTAGGGTGTCACATAGCTTTATCTTTTCCACACAAAAGTTTGTAAGGATGGGCACCTCAGCACCTCACTCCACCACAAACCCACAGGTAACATCACAATGCTACACTTCTCCAGCTTCCACTTGAAACATATTAAAACAGCCATCCCCAATGGACAAGCCCTATGCATATACAGGATCTGTTCAGATGAGGAGGAACATTACAAGCAACTGGAAGTACTCAAGGATGCCAGCATAAGAATGGGGTATGACGCTCAACTCATCGACCACCAGTTCCAACGTGCCACATCCACAGTGAGAAACTGTAATGAGCTCCTCAGGAAACAGACGCAAGCTGCAACCGGCAGGGTACCCTTCGTTGTCCAGTGCTTCCCAGGAGCTGATAAACTACGCTATGTTCTTCACGGCCTGCAACACATTATCAATGAGGATGAGCACCTTGCCAAGACCTTCCCCACGCCTCCACTTCTCACCTTTAAACTGCCACCAAACCTCAAACAGATCATTGTTTGTAGCAAACTGCCCGGCTTTCAGCACTACACCATACAACCTTGTCACGGTTGACGCTGCAAGACATCTCAGAGTGTCGACACAGATACCACCATTACGTGTGGGGACACCTCCCACTGTGTACAACTCAGCCAACGTTGTATATCTCATACGCTGCAGGCAAGGATGCCCTGAGGCATGGTACACTGGTGAGACTGAGTAGAGGCTACGGCAATGGATGAATGGAGACCACACTACACTCAACAGACAGGAGTGTTCCCTCCAAGTCAGAGAACACTTCAGCGGTCCGGGACATTCGACCTCGGACCTTTGGGTGAACCATCCCCCAAGGCGAACTTCGGGACGGGCAACAACACAAAGTGGCTGAGCAGAGTGATTGAGTCAGAGTCATAGAGATGTACAGCACGGAAACAGACTCTTCGGTCCAACCTGTCCATGCCGACCAGATATCCCAACCAAATCTAGTCCCATCTGCCGGCACCCGGCCCATATCCCTCCAAACCCTTCCGATTCATATAACCATCCAAATGCCTCTTAAATGTTGACAATTGTACCAGCATCCACCACTTCCTCTGGCAACTCATTCCATACACTTACCACCTGAAAACGTTGCCCCTCAGGTCTCTTTTATATCTTTCCCCTCTCACCCTAAACTATGCCCTCTAAGTTCTGGACTCCCCGACTCCAGGGAAAAGACTTTGCCTATTTATCCTATCCACTCCCCTCATAATTTCGTAAACCTCTATAAGGTCACCCCTCAGTCTCCGGCACTCCAGGGAAAACAGCCTCAGCTTGTTCAGCCTCTCCCTATAACTGGAATCCTCCAACCCTGGCAACATCCTTGTAAATCTTTCTGAACCCTTTCAAATTTCACAACATCTTTCCGATAGGAATGAGACCACAATTACGCGCAATATTCCAACAGTGGCCTAACCAATGTCGTGTACAGCTGCAACATGACCTCCCAACTCCTGTATTCAATATTCTGACCAATAAAGGAAAGCATACCAAACACCTTCTTCACTATCCTATCTACCTGCAACTCCACTTTCAAGGAACTGTGAACTTGCACTCCAAGGTCTCTTTGTTCAGCAACACTCCCTAGGACCTTACCCTTAAGTGTATAAGTCCTGCTAAGATTTGCTTTCCCAAAATGCAGCACCTCGCATTTATCTGAATTGAACTCCATCTGCCACTTCTCTGCCCATTGGCCCATCTGATCAAGATCCTGTTGTAATCTGAGGTAACCTTCTTCGCTATCCACTACACTTCCAATTTTGGTGTCATCTGCAAACTTACTAACTATACCTCATGAGTTGTAGGACGGTGCTTGGAGATTGGCAGTTGTTGGTGTTGAATACTGAGGCTGTTGCCGGGATGCCGTCATTGTGGGGGATGCTGGTGTAGAGTGCTGAAATGTCCATTGTGACAAGGAATGTTTCCGGTTCAACTGGTTTGTGGATGCTGAGTTTCTGTAAGAAATCTGTAGTGTCACGACAGAAGCTGGGAATCCTCTGCACAATGGGTTTCAAGATGCTTTCCACATAGCCAGAGAGATTCTCACATAGGGCCTGATACGATGATATAGGAACAGCCTCTGAAAGCTAGTGCTTCCAAATAAACCTGTTGGACTATCACCTGGTGTTGTGTGAATTTTAACCTTGATAGGATTAAAAGTGTTGGTCTGGTCTGCTTGATAATTAAGAGGTGTTAGTCCTTTTATCTTTTAAGTTAGTAAATGTTAATAAAAGTACTAGACGTAAATGCTTTAAATAAGTTAAAAATCACATGACACTGGGGTTATGTCGAACAGGTTTATTTGGAACCTGTTGGACTATAACCCAGTGTCGTGTGATTTTTTAATTTTATCCATGCCAGTCCAACACCAGCACTTCCACACCTGAAATAATATACATGCAGTTAATAAAAAGAATAAAGGATACAAAACTGATTACCTCAACTGGATCGTGAGATTCTGTTTACTATTTTCCAGTGTGCGTTCCATTCATTCATGCAGTTTCATGGAAATGTTGTTTTGATAGTAAGTTTACTGGCTTTGTTTAATATGTATTTAACAAATACATACTAGTTGGAGAAACTGTTTGTTGTTCTGCAATCTATTCAGGTCCCAGGAGATGGTTGGTAAGGGCTGATTAACGTTATAATGTTTCCATAGTTTTGGGTGGGTTGGGGAGACACTATGGCAGCGAGGGTACTGTTTCTGAAAAAGTTAATAATATTTAATATTTATTCAGAGGTAGCTTTTGATGGAAATAAGTCTGATAAGGGTTGAAGGTGTGAAGAAGCAGTAATGGTTTGGAAGGAATGATTTTAATTTAGTTAAAAAGTCACACAACACTAGAATATAGTCCAACAGGTTTATTTGGAAGCACTAGCTTTCAGAGCGCTGCTCCACCATCAGGTAGCTGTGTGATGTTTAATTTAGTCAATCTTGCAATATTAAAATGTACTACAAAAATGCAGTTTTATGAATGAATCGGAATGTGGTATTAGTAAATATAGTGAGTCAATAAAGAGTTGAGGATGATCCTCAACTCTTTATTGACTCACTATATTTACGAATCCAGTGATAATATCAGTAGGCCATCCCCTCCCCTATGTGCAAATAGGGCAGACCATTACCTGTTTGTCCCCTTATCAGTCTTGGACTGGTTTATCTGTTGGCAAAGTCTCTGCTTTTTTTTCATCTAAGCTCTGCAGATGCTGTTAATTCAGAATTTGGTTACACAGTTGTGGATGTACAAGGAGTATAGTAGGGGGCTACAAACACATATGTGAGGGGCTGTAGTGTTGAGACTTATTGTGGAGGATTGATAAATCGTGATCTTGGGGTTCAAGTCTATAGCTCCCTGAAAGAGGGAGCACAAATAAATTTACAGCCTTCTCAATACAAAGTTATTGAAAAATATATCAGAATCACAATTTACTTAAAAATCTATCTTTTCAAAAAAGTATTGATAATTTTTTTGGTAATAACTTTAGATGGTTGGTTTGATTGGAGCATTCAGTCATCCCTGCTCCCTCTGGACAAACAAATTTAAAAATCACAAACCAGGTTAATGTCCAAGTTTTATTTAGAATTATTGGCTTTCAGAGTGCTGTTCCTTCATCAGATAACTAGTGGGGCAGGATCATACGACACAGAATTTATAGCAAAAGATCACAGTGTCACGCAATTAAAACAAGATACAGTATTGAACAAGCAGCATCCAAGGAGCTTCGAAATCGACGTTTTGGGCAAAAGACCTTCATCAGGAATAAAGGCAGTGAGCCTGGAGCGTGGAGAGATAAGCTCGAGGAGGGTGGGGGTGGGAGAAAGTAGCATAGAGTACAATAGGTGAGTGGGGGAGGGGATGAAGGTGATAGGTCAGGGAGGAGAGGGTGGAGTGGATAGGTGGAAAAGGAGAAAGGCAGGTAGGACAAGTCCGGACAAGTCATGGGGACAGTCCTGAGCTGGAAGTTTAGAACTAGGGTGAGGTGGGGGAAGGGGAAATGAGGAAACTGTTGAAGTCCACATTGATGCCCTGGGGTTGAAGTGTTCCAAGGCGGAAGATGAGGCGTTCTTCCTCCAGGCGTCTTGTGGTGAGGGAGCAGCGGTGAAGGAGGCCCAGGACCTCCATGTCCTCGGCAGAGTGGGAGGGGGAGTTGAAATGTTGGGCCACTGGGCGGTGTGGTTGATTGGTGCTGGTGTCCTGGAGATGTTCCCTAAAGCGCTCTGCTAGGAGGCGCCCAGTCTCTTTGTTGGCTACGTAAAGCAGTTGATCTTCCGTAATTACACCGGCACCACTCCCCACTTCTTCCTCCGCTACATTGATGACTGCATTGGCGCCACCTCGTGCTCCCGCGAGGAGGTTGCGCAATTCATCAACTTCACGAACACTTTCCACCCTGACCTTAAATTTACCTAGACCATCTCTGACACCTCCCTCCCCTTCCTGGACCTCTCCATCTCCATTAATGATGACCGACTTGACACTGACATTTTTTACAAATCCACCGACTCCCACAGCTACTTGGATTACACCTCTTCCCACCCCCTACCTCTTGCAAAAATGCCATCCCGTATTCCTAATTCCTCCGCCTCCGCCGGATCTGCTCCCAGGAGGACCAGTTCCACCACAGAACACACCAGATGGCCTCCTTCTTTAGAGACCACAATTTCCCTTCCCACGTGGTTAAAGATGCCCTCCAACGCATCTCGTCTACATCCTGCACCTCCGCCCTCAGACCCCACCCTTCCAACTGTAACAAGGACAGAACGCCCCTGATGCTCACCTTCCACCCTACCAACCTTCGCATAAACCAAATCATCCGCCGACATTTCCGCCACCTCCAAACAGACCCCACCACCAGGGATATATTTCCCTCCCCACCCCTTTCCACCTTCCGCAAAGACCGTTCCCTCCGTGACAATCTGGTCAGGTCCACGCCCCCTACAACCCACCCTCCCATCCTGGCACTTTCCTCTGCCACCGCAGGAACTGTAAAACCTGCACCCACACCTCCTCCCTCACCTCTATCCAAGGCCCTAAAGGAGCCTTCCACATCCATCAAAGTTTTACTTGCACATCCACTAATATCATTTATTGTATCCGTTGCTCCCGATGCGGTCTCCTCTACATTGGGGAGACTGGGCGCCTCCTAGCAGAGTGCTTTAGGGAACATCTCCGGGACTCCCGCACCAATCAACCACACCGCCCCGTGGCCCAACATTTCGACTCCCCCTCCCACTCTGCCGAGGATATGGAGGTGCTGGGCCTCCTTCACCACCGCTCCCTCACCACCAGACGCCTGGAGGAAGAACGCCTCATCTTCTGCCTCGGAACACTTCAACCCCAGGGCATCAATGTGGACTTCAACAGTTTCCTCATTTCCCCTTCCCCCCACCTCACCCTTGTTCTAAACTTCCAGCTCAGCACTGTCCCCATGATTTGTCCGGACTTGTCCTACCTGCCTTTCTCCTTTTCCACCTATCCACTCCACCCTCTCCTCCCTGACCTATCACCTTCATCCCCTCCCCCACTCACCTACTGTACTCTATGCTACTTTCTCCCCACTCCCACTCTCCTCTAGCTCATCGCTCCAGGCTCACTGCCTTTATTCCTGATGAAGGGCTTTTGCCCGAAACGTCGATTTCGCTGCCCCTTGGATGCTGCCTGAACTGCTGTGCTCTTCCAGCACCACTAATCCAGAATCTGGTTTCCAGCTTCTGCAGTCATTGTTTTTACCCTGGAGCTTCAACCAATCGGTCACGAGCCAAGTGTGCGCGCACATCTAACCTGGGCGGCATCCCAGTCCGTTCGCCAGGTTTCGAGACGGCGAGGGTTCCGGGTACAATCCCAGGTACGCCTCGACTTCGAGTGAGTCTTGTTTTATACATTTTCAACGGAAAATGAAACTTGATTCACGGGTCAAATTTCCTGTGAACTGTAGTAGTTTAACGTGCTACCAGTTCGCAAGCAATTGACTTTGTTTTAATTTTCCTGTTTAAATGCAAAGGTCGGAGCGAAGTATCAACATTTTTATTGAAATGGGCCTACCTGCAAGTATCGGTGCTTTTTTCGTGTCATGGAGACTTTACCACTCAGCGAGGTTAAATTCCAAGGCTACACGTTAAACAACCAGAGGAAATTACATTGTTAGAAATGCTGCTGATGTGATAATTAAATTTTGGTTAACAAAAATGCGTCGGATTTATTCAGCAATATCTACAAAGTGAATTTTTTTTTCAACTGCCTTGCGATGAAGAATGGCATTTGGAGGAAGTTTAATGAAGAAAAACAGACGATAATTGGTCGTCTGAAGTGTTACTGAACAGTGAGTGCATTAGCAAATGTGAAGGGAAACGGAACTACTTGTTCGTAGGAAAAATAATAGTCTGTTTTTATGGGACAGAGCATGTGGATCTAGAAGGAATGCTCCCAAAGGTTTGCAGTAAACCACAATCCCTTTCTAAATAAATTGCAGAAAGGGAATATTACAATGGACTGGATCAATGAATTAGTGTTGGTGTTGTGTAATTGCTTAAATAGGAGTGGCACGGTGGCTCAGTGGTTAGCACTGCTGCCTCTCAGCACCAGGGATCCGGGTTCCACCTCAGCTTCGGTTCCACCCACATCCAAAAAATGTGCAGGTTAGGTGTTTAAGGAGGTGTAGGTTAGGTGCATTCGTCAGGGGTAAATGTAGAATAATAGGGTAGGAGAATCGGTCTGGGTGGGTTACTCTTTGGAAGGTCTGTGTGGCTAATATCTTATTAAACTAATATGTTTAGAAATTAAAAACATAATCATAAGTCAGCTCTGTAATGGTGAACACAACAGTCAGTGTTCCCTGCTGTCACCCCTTTGAAACTGGCATAACGTTTGGATTTAATACATGGACAGATTAACATAAAGCATGTGTTACTGCTCTGTCACAAGTTGTGTTGTGATCACCTTTAAATCTGACTCCTCACCCTTACATCTTTATTACTAGGTCTCTAAGTGACAATGAAAATCAAGAGAAAGTGAGGACTGCAGATGCTGGAGATCAGTGTCGAAGATTGTGGGGCTGGAAAAGCACATCTGGTCAGGCAGCATCCAAGGACCAGGAGAGTTGCTGTTTTGAGCATAAGCCCTTCATCAGGAATAAGTTGTGGCTCAAGGGGGCTGAGAGAGAAATGGGAGGGGGTGTGAGGCTGGGGAGAAGGTAACCTATTGATGTTGCAATAGGTTGATGAAGTTGATGGCGAAGGAGATATATCGGAGAGGAGGGTGGAGCAGATAGGTGGGAAGGAAGATGGACAGGTCAAGAATGCAGTGCTGACTTGGAAGGTTGGATCTAGGATAAGGTGGGGGGGAGGGGAAATGAAGAAATTGGTGAAATTCGCATTGATCCTATGTGGTTGGAGGATCACAAGTCTGAAGAGGAGGCATTCTTTCTCCAGGCGTTGGGTGGTCCTGGTCAGCTATGGTCTACGAGGAAGGAAATCTGGCTGTGGTCGCGGGTCTGTTTCAGGACAAGGCTGAAGAGCTTCAGGGTAGAAGAGATGACCTGGGGGGGGTGCAGTGAGAGAGAGAGACTCACTGAGATCCTTGTAGAGGGAGGAGGAGAACTTCTTCAAGATAGGCATCCTTGGAAGAGGCTTTGCAGTTGATGTGGTGAGATTGTCTTTTGTGCTCTTGCAAAGGTCTTAGAAACTATTAAGAAGTTATACCTTTTCCAAACGAGTGTAGCCGCATTTGTAGCAGGGGAGGCATCTGATATTCTCTCTTAGTTTCTGTTTTTATTTCAGTCTTCCAGCAGTATTTTGCGTTTTGTTAGCAATGTTTCTCATGGAAATTTGGGGAATAACCATATCTAAATTATTGATCTGGCCCTTCTGATTAGTTAGGAGAAAGTGAGGACTGCAAATGCTGGAGATCAGAGTCAAGAGTGTAGGGCTGGAAAAACACTGCAGGTCAGGCAGCATCCAAGGAGCAGAAGATTCGAAGTTTCGGGCATAAGCTCTTCATCAGAAATTAGACTTGTGGGCCAAGGGCGCTGAGAGATAAATGGGAGAAGGGGTAGGGCTGGGGAGAAGGTAGCTGGCAATGCGAGAGGTAAATGGAGGTGGGGGTGAAAGTAATAGATTAGCGCAGAGAGGTGGGAAGGAGGATGGACATGTCAAGAGGGTGCACCAACCAACCCCACCACCCCATGGCTGAACACTTTAACTCCCTCTCCCAGTCCGCCAAAGACATACAGGTCCTGAGTCTTCTCCATCACCAAACATTAAGCACCGATGCCTGAAGGAGGAACACCTTATCTTACACCTTGGGTCCCTGAAACCACACGGAATCAATATGGATTTCATCAGTTTCCTCATTTTCCCCTTCCCCTACCTTAGCCCAGTCTATCATCGAATTCCTACAATGTGGAAACGGGCCCTTCGGCCCAACCATCTGAAGATATCCCACCCAGACCCATTCACCTACCCTGTTACTTCACATTACCCCTAACTAATGCACCTAACCTACATATCCCTTAACATATGGACAATTTAGCATAGCCAATTCACCTAACCTGCACATTTTTGGATTGTGGGAGGAAACTGGAGCACCCAGAGGAAACGCATGCAGTCACAGGGAGAATTTGCAAACTCCGCACAGACAGTCGCCTGAAGCTGGAATTGAACCTGGATCCCTAGTGCTGTGAGGCAGCAGTGCTAGCTGCTGAGACACTTCCACAACCACCTGATGAAGAAGCAGTATTTCGAAAGCTAGTGCTTCCAATTAAACCTCCAAATCATTTCATATTTCAGCTTGTCTATTGATTCCATGAATTGATCGAGTCTTTATTTTGATGTGTCTAAACTTCTTTTTCACAAATACTTTTCAGTTAGGCTGGCTGTCAGAATTCTTAGTGATTCATTCTGGACAGTGTGATGCCCAAGTTTGGGAATCCCCATTAAAGAATGCAACAACCAATTGGAACTCAAGAGAGGTAACAATTTACTACATCTCTGTGAATTGTTCTTCGAGTTTCACTAACAGCAAAATCTAGGCCAACAAATCACAACTAATTGTCATGCACACTTCCATCTTTATTATTATCTTGATATTTTAGGAAGTGGAATCAACCAAGTGTTTAAAAATTGCAATTTTTGGCCATTAAGCATAAGGTAAAAGCAGTAGAAAGGGGATAAAGTGGAACAGTGGAAAGCCTTTGGATGGGTAATCTGGACAGCTGATGGAATTTAAGTTCAACAAATAATTCTGGAATAAAGAGTCAGTAAAGATGACCATAAAACTATCTTGATTGTTTCTTCACCAAGTCAAGAAATCTGCCTTCTCCTTAATCTGGAAAAGCACACCAGGTCAGGCAGCATCCAAGGATCTGGAGAGTCACCGTTTTGAGCATAAGTTCTTCAGGAATGTGATGGAGCTTTTTGACTCTGATCTCCAGCATCTGCCGTCCTCACTTTCTCCCTTCTCCTTAATCTGCCTGGCCTGCATGTGACTCCAGATCCACAGTTCATTGAATTGTACAGTAAATTACCAATCACTCTGAATAATGAAAAACAAATCAGTTTTGAAGAAGAACTCTTCCTAAGTCTTAGAATTAGGCTGTAATAAAATTAGGTGTGTTCACCAAAAAAGTAATCTTGTATAAATGCCCTATAAATATCTGAGTTAAAACATGATTTAAAAACATTTTCATGGATTATCTGTCTATTTATATTTTGAAAACTGCAATAGAAATTGAGTGGACTAAATGCTTTGTGTTTTGCAGCATTTGTTTCTAAGTGGGTCACAACTTGAGTCATTTTTTTCAGAACTACATATTTATCAGACAATAATGGACTCTGAAGATATTCCAGAGCCACGTTTTAAATCGTACCAAACAAAGCCAATGCTTTATCGTGATCACAATTTGCAGGTTAGTAACCCGAAGGGCTTTTGCCCGAAACGTCGATTTCGAAGCTCCTTGGATGCTGCCTGAACTGTTGTGCTCTTCCAGCACCACTAATCCAGAACCACTGATTAGTGTTTAGGTACAGGTTTTACCCATTTAAAACATATTTGAATAATATGTTTTTATTTTAGCATAGTTGCTAAGTTTAGGATACCCCCAAATAGTGCTGCTATCATTTGAATATTGGTATGAGTTTTTAATAAAAAATGAACTGCTACCTACCACCTTCTTTCCCCGTTTCTCGCACCTTTTCTCGAGGCAGTCATTGAAATCTTTAAATGCAAAGGTTAGGGGTTAGGAACAAAATCTGCCTTCATTTGTTTTTCCTAATAAGAAATCTATTTCTATGCTTTTATTTAGTACGTCACTTGTGTGAACATATTAGGAATCCAAAATAAGGATTGTTATGCTTTCCCAGAAGATTGTTTATAATTACAGTTAGATCACATTCTGAGCAATGATTCCCATTTGAATAGAGAATTGTACTACTAATGACCTTGAGCTGCGCTTAATAAATCTTGCCTTTTGCTGTTGGCACCCTTACCATTTGTCCTTCTCCCTACCCCTACCCCTTTTTTACAGGTTAAAATCTATCATTTTCTGTGGAGTGAAACAAAGGTAAAAGGGGTGGGGGGTGGGATGGATGGTGGTGAGTAAAAAGTTGAAAAATGTAGATCATAAATGGGTGTTCGTTTTAGCCACTGGGCTAATTTTGAAATTAAAAGCAAGTCCATATCTAATATTTTGCATTTATGGCATCAACTTCAGCACATTGATTCAAAACCTTTGAAGATCAATGTGTGACTTTTATAAACATTTTTGTTAATATGGGAATATCAGAATTATTAGTGCAATATACCAAGTATCTGCAAACATTCTGAATTGGAATCCCAGTGTTACGCTGCACTTTAGAAGCAGGAATTCATGATATAATTACCAATTCTACTTATGTTTTGCACTTCTTGAAGTTGGCTTGGCTTTATATACCTTCATTAATGAGACTCCTCTGATTGTCTGTCTTTTGTAATATATAATCAGTCAATATGCACATTAAAAACAGCTTCCGGTTAGTGTTCCTCCACTTCTAATGAAAATGTTTTGCCTTTGCTGAGCATCACTGATAATAGAAATCGTAATGTCACCTTTTTAGGGAATTGTTGACAGAAACATTTCAATCTCTGTGCATTGATGGACAGGCTTTCATGGATCCAAACAGATGCATGTTTAAGCAAATTTTCCCCTGTCTTTAGCTTTGATCGCCATCATACAATTAGTGTAGTTACTTTTAAAAGAAAAAGGTTTGGAAATGATCAGTTGCTAAGTTCAGGTAGTTAATTTAAAAATTACCATAAAAATGTGTGACATGAATTGAAAAATGGCAACATTTGTAATGCAATTGTAATTCAATGTTCGTTAACTTGAAGTTTTGTTGTTTACATATTATGTATCTGAACAATATGAATTCTTCATGTTTAATTTTCTGAGGGGAGGAATTGGCCTAGTGGTCATAATCACTGGACTGTTCATCCAGAGACCCAAGTAATATTCTGGGACCTAGATTCTGATCCTGCCAGGGCAAATGGTGCAGTTGGAATTCTATAAGTATCTAGAATTAAGAGTCTAATGATGACTGTGAATTCATTGTCAATTGTTTGAAAAAAAAATCTGGTTCACAAATGTCCTTTGAGGGAATGAAACTGCTATCCTTACCTGGACTGACCTATGTGTGGCTCCAGACTGACAGAAACATGGTTGACTCTTAACTGGCGCTGGGTGATTTGGGGTGGACCATAAATGCTGGCTTCGCCAGTGATGCTGTCATCCTGTGAATGAAAAGAAGACAAACAAGTAAAAGAGAAGTGTTTGTCTTTTTATATCAGGCAATGTCAGAATATTTGTTTCTGTTGAGTAAAGCTAGATTTTGATAAGTTGTGATATATTTAAAATGCATCGAGATGGTTATATGAATAGGAAGGGGTTAGAGGGAAATGGGCCAAATGCTGGCAAATGGGAGTAGGTCAGACTGGGATGTCTGGTCCATGTGGGCGAGATGGACCGAAGGGTCTCTTTCTGTGCTGTATGACTCAAAAAGCTATGTATTTGTTTGACATATATTTCTCTGATTTTTTTTGTTATAAATATTGTAATGCAATAGCTAACATTATACATTTTTAGGAATAGCCTTTTAGATTAGGCAGTAGTTATTAAATGCTTTAATAGTTAATTTTTAAAATTACTGTGGGATGTACTAGTCATTTTCTACTTTTTGTTTCACTATAATAGACTTTACCACTTAATTACTCTGGGAATCAGCTTGAACTTGAAGAATGTAAGATTCGAGTAGTTCAAAGTACTCAAATGCAAAATAAGCCGGTATCCTTATGGACAAAGGATGAAGTGTGTGAGTGGCTAAGAAGCCAATATCCACGACAAAGCTCTATTTTTATAGAAGCAATATCTGAGCATGCAGTCTCAGGTAAGAGTTTAGAGTAAGCTAATGTACCTCTGCTTGTACAATCAGAAGTGATTTTTTTTTTCTCTTTTTGCCTAGACATGTTTCATTAACAGCAGAAACTTTGTTTTTATTTAAGATTTTCCCTATGTCATCCCTGCCACTCTTTAGGTTTCTAGGCAACATACTGTGAAGGGTCTTGTAAGAATTTATAAATTTAAGTTCGATAATTTAAAGTTTGCTTTGGCTATTCTGTCATATAGAAATGCTTCATATTTTCATACAGTGTAATGATCAGGTTCATACATTGTAATCTGTGCAATTTATGATTCTTCATTAGAGATGGACAATATGAAAACAGATCCTTTGGTCCAACTCGTCAATGCCGACCAGATATCCTAATCTAATCAAGTCCCAATTGCCAGCGCTTGGCCCATATCCCTCTTAAACCCTTCCTATTCATATACCCATTCAGATGCCTTTTAAATGTTGTAATTGTACCTACCACCACCACTTCCTCTGGCAGCTCATTCCATACACGCACCACCCTCTACGTGAAAAAAGTTGCCCCTTGGGTCCCTTTTATATCTTTCCTCTCTCACCCTAAATCTATGCCCTCTAGTCTGGACTCCCCCACCCCAAGGAAAAAAAAAGTCTTGTCTGTTTATTTTGTCCATGCCCGTCATGATTTTATAAACCTCTGAGGTCACCTCCCCCAGCCTCCGATGCTACAGGGAAAACAGCCCCAGCCCATTCAGTCTCTCCCTGTAGCTCAAATCATCCAACTCTGGCTACATCCTTGTAAAGCTTTTCTGAACCCTTTCAAATTACATGTCTCCTTCCCATAAGAAGGATGTTCAGAATTGTATGCAATATTCCAAAATTAGCCAAACCAAGATCTTGTACAGCTGCAGCATGACCTCCCAACACCTGTACTCAATGCTCTTACCAATAAAGGAAAGCTTAACAAACACCTTCCTCACTATCCTATCTACCTGCGACTCTACTTTAAAGGAACTATGAACCTTTACTCCAAGGTCTCTTTGTTCAACAACAATCCCCAGGACCTTATCATGAAGTGTATAAGTCCTGCTCTAATTTGCTTTTCCAAAATGCAGCACATCACATTTATGTAAATTAAACTCTATCTGCCACTCCTCAGCCCATTGGCCCGTCTGATCAGGATCCACTGTACTCTGAGATGATCTTCTTTGCTGTCCACTACACCTCCAATTTTGATGTTATCTGCAAACTTACTAACTATACCTCCTATGTTCACATCCAAAGCGATGAAATGTAGTGGACCCAGCACCGATCCTTGTGGCACTCCACTGGTGACAGGCCTCCAGTGTGAAAAACAACCCTGTGCCTTCTACCTTCTAGCCAGTTCTGTATCCAAATAGCTAGATCTCCCTGTATACCATGCGACCTAACCTTGCTAACCAGTCTACCATGAGGAACCTTGTTGAACGTCTGACTGAAGTGCATGCAGATCACATCCACCTCTCAATCCTTTTCGTTACTTTTTCAAAAAATGCAATCAAATTCATGAGACATCATTACCCACGCACAAAGCCTGGCCGACTATTGCTAATCAGTCCTGCCTTTCCAAATGCATGTAGATCGGGTCCCTCAGGATTCCCTCCAACAACTTGCCCACCACCAATGTCAGGCTCACTGGTCTATAGTTGCCTGGCTTTTCCTTACCATCTTTCTTAAATAGTGGCACCACGTTAGCCAACATCCAGTCTTCTGGCACCTCACCTGTGACTATTGGTGGTGTACATATCTCAGTCAGGGGCCCAGCAATCCCTTCACCGGCTTCCCTCAGAGTTCTAGGGTACACCTGATCAGGTCCTGGGGATGTGTCCACTTTTCTGCATTTTAAGACATCCAGCGCCGCCACCTCTGTAATATGATGAAATAAAAGAATGAAAATGGTGTATTTCAATGTATTGTTTGGTTGTTCCCGCGTGGCAAATAAAGTGGTTTCGCCTCCATATTACTTTTGTGCTTGGCTTTGCCTTCCTTTTGGAGATTTCTCTAATGGTAGAGATGACTAGACTCGCCTTCATTCATTTTTTTATACTAGTATTGTGTTATTCACAGAAAGAAAGTAACTAGCAACTTTCCAAACTTGGTCCAAAGTTTACTTAATTGCCATAATGAGTTCATCATTTATAGTTCATGTGGAAAACTTAGTTACATTTTAACTACTTGTTACTTCATTGGCTTCATTTAATTTGTATGTTTTATTGACTTTATAAACAAAATATTTGGAAATAGTTCTTTTTACTCTTTGGATGCAGGCATCACTGGCTAGACCAGCATTTATTGCCAGTCCCTAGTTGTCTCTTGAGAAGGTGGTGATGAGCTGCCTTCTTGAACTGCTGCAGTCCATGTTCTTATAGAGGGAATTCCAGGATTTTGACCCAGTGACTATGAAACAATCGTGATATATTTCCATGTCAGGATTGTGAGTAGCTTGGAGGTATATTTGCTACCTTGTCCTTTTTGATGGTAATTTCAATGGATCTTTGGTGAATTTCTGTAGTGCACCTTGCAGATAGTACGTAGTACTGCTGTTGAGCTTTGGTGGTGGAGGAAGTTGATGATTGTGGATGTGGTGCCAATGAGGTGGCTGCTTTGTCCTTGGATGGTGTCAAGTTTTTTGAATGTTATTGAAGCTGCACTCATCCAAGCAAGTGGATTTATTTTACAAATTTGTATTTTACAAATACTTTCTTTTGAAAAATTGGGGATCCAATCCTGAATTGCAATGATAAACATTGCAAAATTTGTGTACACTAATGAATAAATGGGAAAATATTACAAATCAGTGGAAAAACTGTGGAGCTCAAATTATGTTCTGAAGTCCTGAGACTACTTTTTAAATTTTATACAAAGGCAAACAGAAACCTCAAGGAATATATGATCTGGTGGCTATTGTATTGACAATTATTTCTATTAATTATGTACAGCTTTCCTTCAATCTAAATAGGAAATTAATACCAAATTACTTAATAACTAGTATTAACAAAAACCAGGCCAGAGCGCTCAAATCACTTCAAGAAATTAGCCCAAACTTGAACTTTGCTAGTTGTTTTAAACAGGTGTAGTGTGGATATTCCAGCAGAGATGCAGCTGGTCCAACCACTTAGTTTTAAACAAAACAGAACTAACTTACAAAATTACTGAATGAAACACAAACCCCAAAAAGAGAACAGAATATAGAACAACTTAACAGAATATAGAATCTAAAAATACAACAGACTATCCCAACTTAATGATCTGTTCCAAATTCCTCCAAATTCCATGTTCTATAAACACCCCT
Source organism: Chiloscyllium plagiosum (assembly GCF_037043375.1). Taxonomy (NCBI): domain Eukaryota; kingdom Metazoa; phylum Chordata; class Chondrichthyes; order Orectolobiformes; family Hemiscylliidae; genus Chiloscyllium; species Chiloscyllium plagiosum. The sequence continues at coordinate 69,072 of NW_028270141.1, read as the reverse complement.
TGGCAAAACAAAGTAAAATCAAACACAAAGTCCTATAGGAGAGATAGAGATTTGGCATGGAGCAGCAGCCTCAAAAACTGACTGACTGCTTGCTCTGGACAGCCAGTCTGCTGAAACCAAAACAAAACAAATCAGAGAGAAGTTGAGCTGAGAGAACTGGCCAATCCCCTTTCATTTTACTAGTTTAATGTACTTTCATTAAACTTAAAGCTTCCCCAAGTAAATAAACCCAGACTTTTCAGAGCTTAGGTCATTACAACCTCTTGGCGGGGAGGGGAGGAAAGGACTATCTAATGTTGTTAAAGGAGCAGCATCATCACAAACCCATATGAGATGAAGGGCTGTAAGAATGGCAGTTGTTGGTATGGGGTGAAGAAGGAAAGGAGGGTCAATGCTTCATTTGTACTGTCAATAAAAAAATGGAATTGTTAGCTTCACTGAATACAAAAGAGTAAAATATCATTAAGATATGGATAATAGACTTTGTTGGCTGTTTGAACATATGATGACCTTAACCTAACCAAGTTGGCGGCTCTCTCCTACCAGAGCTCGTCTGCTCCACCCATTCTTTTTTCTTTTCTCTCCAGTGTTTTTTTTCTGTTGTCTTTTTATTCTTCTGCCAGTGGGCCCTGAGCAAAAATGGCTTCTGGTTGGGAACCAGTGAAACCCTTATGGAAAAACTGTTAATGTCTATCTTTTTATCTTTATTTCTTAATTTCCTGACTTATACTTTGCCTATCCATAATGTAGTGGAACTTTTTTCTTTATTTTTCTCTATTTTTGTTGTACCTGGGTACTTAAGTTGGTGCTGCGAGTTAGCGACACTAAACTTTTCACTGTACTTCTGTTCTTTTGTAACTTGAGTACACATGACAATAAACCTAATTCTAAAATTCACGTCTTTAAGTGCATGCAGTGCGAATGTATATATTCATAGATTTTATGAGAGCAACGATGTTTGGACTCGCGTAATGGTGTTTTCTTCAGTGTGCATATGAAAGCTGTGAGCAGTTGCTGGAGACGTTGGGAAGGATGCGGTAACTATCTCTCAGCCTGTAAGAACCAGAGTCATATGGATGTACAGCATGGAAACAGACCCTTCGGTCCAACCCGTCCATGCCGACCAGATATCCCAACCCAGTCTAGTCCCACCTTCCAGCGCCTGGCCCATATCCCTCCAAACCCTTCCTATTCATATACCCATCCAAATGCCTTTTATGCTTGGAGCAAAAACAACACTGTATATCTCTCTGTGAAACAGTTTGAAAAATCATAACGTTTCAAATATTAGACCTCCTCATTGTTTCCCATCTGAATTTGAAACCTGGTCTGAAGATTTCCCGTCATTGTGCAACCAGCAAAAAGTGAAGATTTTAGAATAGTACTCAGAATTCCAATTTAGCTGTGTTTTAGACCTATTATGGCAGAAAGCGTAGATCAGATTCTTGGACGCAGCAAGAATTGCTTTTTATTTCAAATAGTTTCTAGCTGTAGGTAAACAATTATAAGCCGTTCTTAGAATCAAAGATTTTACAGTACAGAAAGAGGCCATTCAATCTATCATATTAGAACTAGCTCCTGAAAGTGTGATCCAGATAGTCCCATTCTCTAGCTCTCGAAAGTGTGTGGTGCTGGAAAAGGACAGCCAGTCAGGCAGCATCCAAGGAGCAGGAGAGTCGACATTTTGAGCATAAGCTTTGATGAAGAGTTTGAAACATCGACTCTCCACTTGGATACTACTTGACTGGCTGTGCTTTTCCAGCACCACACTCTTCGATTCTGATCTCCAGTATCTCACTTTCCCCTCTATTCTCTAGGTCTGTCATATAGCCCTCTAAATTAATAATTTTTAAATATATATCCAGCTTTCTTTTGAAACCTCATATGGAATCTTCCTCCACTATTCTCCCATGTAGTGCATTCGTAATCCTTACAATTTTATGAGTAAAGACGTTTCTTCTCGTCTCAGTCCTAGCTGTCTTGTTGACAATCTTGTAATTGTGACCCCCAGTTATGGAGTAATAGAGATGTACAGCACGGAATCAGACCTTTCAGTCCAACTTGTCCATGCTGACCAGAAAGCGCAACCTAATCTATTCCCATTTGCCAGCACTCGGCCAAAAGCCGTCTGCCACTCCTCAGCCCATTGGCCCATCTGATCAAGATCCCATTGTAATCTGAGGTAACCTCCTTCGCTGTCCACTACACCTCCAATTTTGGTGTTATCTGCAAACTTACTAACAATACCTCTTATGCTGGCATCCAAATAATTTATATAAATGAGAAAAAGTAGTGGATCCAGCTTCAATCCTTGTGGCACTCCACTGGTCACAGGCCTCCAGTCTGAAAAACAACCCTCCACCACCTTCTGTCTTCTACTTTTGAGCCAGTTCTATATCCAAATGGCTAGTTCTTCCTGTATTCCATGAGATCTAACCATGCTAACCAGTCTCCCATGGGGAACCTTGTTGAACGCCTTACTGAAGTCCATGTAGGTCACGTCCACCACTCTGCTCTCATCAATCCTCTGTTACTTTTTCAAAAACTCAATCAAGTTCATAAGGCATGATTTCCCACGCACAAAGCCATATTGACTATCCCTAATTAGTCCTTGCCTTTCCAAATACATGTACATCCTGTCCCTCAGGACTCCCTCCAACAATTTGCCCATCACCAACCTCAGGCTTACCGGTATATAGTTCCCTGGGTTGTCCTTACCACGTTTGTTAAGTAATGGTACCAAGTTAGCCAACCTTCAGTCTTCTGACACCTCACCTGTGATTATCGATAATACAAATACCTCAGCAAGGGGCCCAAAACCACTTCCCTAGCTTGCCGTAGAGTTCTAGGGTCCAAAAGAGAAAATCTCAGCAGGTCTGGCAGCATCTGTAAGGAGAGAAAAGAGCTGACGTTTCGAGTCTAACTGACCCTTTGTCAAAGCTGATTTCTAGGGTCCACCTGATCTGGTCTTGGGGATTTGTCCACCTTTATGCATTTCAAGACGTCCAGCACTTACTCCTCTGTAATATGGATTTTCAAGATGTCACCATCTGTTTCCCCATGAAACAGTGTTTCTCCGCAAGAAACACTGATGCAAAATACTTGTTTAGTATCTCCCCATCTTCGGCGACTCCACACAAAGGCTGCCTTGCTGAACTTTGAGTGGCTCTATTCTCTCCCTAGTTACCCTTTTGTCCTTAATGTATTTGTAAAAACCCTTTGGATTCTCTTTAGTCCTATTTGCCAAAGCTATCTCATGTCCCCTTTTTTGCCCTCCTGAGTTCCCTCTTAAGTCTACTCCTACTGCCTTTATACTCTTCTAAGGATTCACTCAGTCTCTCCTGTTTATACCTGACATATGCTTCCTTCTTTTTCTTCATCAAACCCTCAATTTCTCTAGTCATCCAGCATTCCTTACACCTACCAGCCTTGCCTTTCACTGTCATGGAACCAAAATATCCTCATTTAACAAAAACAGAAATTGCTGGAAAAGCTCAGCAGGTCTGAGGAAGGGTACCAGACCTGAAATGTTAACTCTGATTTCTCTTCAGATGCTGCCAGACCCTGCTGAGCTTTTTTTAGCAATTTCTGTTTTGGCTTCTGATTTGCAGCATCTACAGTTCTTTAATTTTATTTAGTATCGTTACTTAGTCAAAATTGTTCATTATTTTAAACCTCTTAATTTTCTCTGCTCCAAGAAGAATAAGACCAATTTTTGTCATCATTCCTTGTATCTAATATTCCTCATTAATAGTATCATCCCAGTAAACCTCCTTTGCACAGTCTCCAGTGCTTTATTTTGTCATTATATTTATTAGCAATTTTTTTTAACTTTACAAACATATAAAATTATTCAAAAAAACAATAACAAATATCAGTATAATAAAAAGAAAAAAAATTACAATACAACTCCTATCTACAAACTACTAACCTACCCTATAATACAAAGCAAACCCTAACACTGCAAAGCAACACCAAAAAAAGAAAGAAAAGCAAAAAAAGCCAAAAAAAATCAAAATACAGAACAGCTTTGCTTGGCGCAAAGCTCCCAAACAAAGGAACGGGAGCATTGTATATACGCCTGTATTAACTCAGGAGACCCCCTCCAGGGCCCAGGGCTGGACAAATCTAATCATCCTGGTTAAACAAATGCACTCGTTAATATAACTGACAAATCTACATCTAAATAACTCAAGTAGGGCTGTCATGTCTTATAAAAATTGTCTGTTGTGTGGTGCACCATGTTTGTAAAAAAAAGTCCAAGGGAATATGCTTCATAATTAATTTCTGCCATCCCAGCAAGCCCGGTGGGTTCTCAGACACCCAGTTCATCAGAATATTCTTCAGTGCACAGTATGCAAGAATATTAAATAGTTTCTTCCCATGCCCGCCTAAAGATGGTAAATTCGGTAGACCTAAGAGGAGAGATATAGGGTCGACTTTAACTTCAGTCCTCAATACCCTCCCTATCTCTTCTGCCACAGCACTCCAGTAAACACGGAGCCTGTGGCATGTCCAGAAGCAATGGGTTAGAGTACCTACACTTAATTTACATTTGGGGCACACTGAAGATGCCCCTTTTTTAAACTTCGCTAGATGGTCTGGTGCCAGATGAGCCCTGTGCAGAACTTCTAACTGCGAAGAGCATGCCCTATTACAGATTGAGACCTTTCGAGTGTTCTCCCATGTTTCAGAAGAGATCTCCACTCCAGCTCTTGCTCCCAAATCTCACATAACCGGTTAATATCCTGCCAGGCCCTGTCACCCAGCAGGCAATAGAGGGCACTAACCAAAAGGGTGCTTGTGGAACGTAGCAACATCCTCTCTGTATCGGGTTTATGGGGCTTAGTGAGAAGTGTAGTCTTCTTCTGGATGAAATCCTTAACCTGAAAAAAACGGAAAAGATCTCTGCTGGGCAACCCATATTTGCGGTGCAGTTGCTCAAAAGACATCATAACCTCCCCCTCAAACAAGTCTCCCAAACTAGAAACTCACCTTGCTGCCCATAGTTTGAACCCTGAGTCCATCATCCCTGGTCGGGACCCTGGCATGCCACCTATAGATGTAAGTGGTGAAGTCTTGGATAGACAACACTCACTCTGACGCATCGCCCTCCATGCCTTGACTGTACTAATGACAATGGGGTTCCGGCAGTGGTCCATAACTGTCCTCATCTTATCCATGAATGACAGGTTAATAAGAGGGCACTTTGCCTGGGAGGCCTCGATATCCAGCCATATTGAGTTTGGATCGTTACCTACCCAATTACAGACAAAGGACAGCAGGGAACTCGATTGATACCTCCTGATGTCTGGGCAATCAACTCCTCCCCCTCCTTGAGGCAACTGCAATTTAGTAAGTTTGATGAGGGGTCTCCCACGATGCCAGACAAAGGAATCAAACCACCCCATAAGCTTCCGCAGCGTTGATCTAGGAAACATTATAGGGAGCATACACATGGGATAAAGCAAACGAGGAAGAACATTCACCTTAATTAGAGATATTTGACCTAGCCATGAAATTGGAAGAGCCTCCCGTCTCTTGAGATCTCGCCTAATATTGTCGAGCAAGTGAGCAAAGTTAGTCTGAAATAACAAAGGGTAATAAAAATGCCTAGGTACCGGAACCCTGCCTGTGACCACTTAAAAGGAACTTAGGGCCACCTTCAACTTCTGGTACATCCTTAAGGTTCCCTAAAGGCATAGCCTCCGATTTTGCAAAGTTAATCTGATATCCTGAAACAGCCCCAAATGAATTGATACATCTAGGTTAGAAGTTCGGCACAACATCGTGGGCCGAAGGGCCTGTTCTGTGCTGTATTGTTCTATGTTCTATGTTCTATGTTCTATTGTATCAAATGGGATCATACAGAAGGACATTATCCGCTTACAGTGTAATCTTGTGTGCCCTCAATCCCACTTCCAGAGCAGTTATGTGGACGTTCTGACGAATAGAGTCGCTGGCAGAGGCTATCACCAACATAAACAACAACGGTGAGAGGGGGCAGCCTTGCCGACTACCCCTGATTAAGGGCTTTTGCCCGAAACGTCGATTATACTGCTCCTCAGATGCTCCCTGAACTGCTGTCCTCTTCCAGCACCACTAATCCAGAATCTGGTTCCCAGCATCTGCAGTCATTGTTTTTACCTTGCCGACTATCCCTACCAATCCCAAAATTCCCAGACTTCACCCCGTTGGTGATGACCGCAGCCAGTGGGTGGTGATATAAAACCTCTACCTAACCCAAACTGTTCTAAGACATAAAAAAGATATGGCCATTCCACTCGGTCAAATGCTTTCTCTGCATCTAAGGAAATCAACCCCTGAAGTGATCGCTGCTGACAAACTTGGACCATATTCAGTAACCTTCTAATATTATAAGAGGACCTACGGCCCCTTATAAAGCCTGTCTGGTCCTCTTTAATAATATGGGGCAACACCCTTTCCAATCTTAGCGCCAGGATCTTGGACAGAATCTTGAAATCTGAATTTAATAGAGAGATGGGCTGTATGAGGCACAATCCTCAGGAACCTTCCCCTTCTTAAGAATTAGGAAAATATTAGCTTCTCTCAAAGATGGTGGTAGGCATTCATGCATATAGGAGTGATTGTACATCTCCAACATGGGCCCTGACAGAATCCCTATAAACTCCTTATAAAACTCACCCGGAAGACCATCAGGGCCAGGCACTTTCCCACTCAGAAGTTGCCCAGCTGCCTCCTGTATATCCCGAGCTGTCAAGGGGACATTAAGGAGAAAGGCCTGTTCCAAGGTTACCCCTGGGAGATCCAGGTTCTTAAAAAAGGTCTCCATTTTAGTCCTCCTGTCTTCGCAACCTTCAGACCAATACAGTTCAGAGTAAAAGCTCCGAAAAGCCTCACTAATCTTTTTAGCATCATTTGTAAGGACCCCGGCGCTGTCTCTGATTGCAGTAATGGATTGGGGGCACGCTTTTTCTTAGTCAGGTACGCTTATTGCTTCCCCATTTTCAAACAGCCTTTGTCTAGCAAAAGCAAGTTCTTTCTTTGCGTTTTGTGTCAGTATTTAATTCAAGGCAGCCCGTAGGGCCGTGATCTGCTGTAACTTAGTCACCAAAGGCTGCGCAAAATGTGCCGCCCTGGCAGCTTTCAACTGCATCTCAAGTAAACGTTGCTGTTCCTCCTTCTGTCGTTTCTGGCTAGCCGAATAGGAAATAGCTAATCCCCTAGCAAAGGCCTTAGCAGTCTCCCATAGCATAGATGGACTACGAGCCGTGCCTGAGTTGATAGTCAAGAATTCCTGAAACTCCTTCAAAACGTATTCCACAAATTTGGAATCCTTAAGGAGAAAAGGGTCCAAACGCCTGTGCCGCAAACCTAGCCCCTCACTCTTGGCCTTAACCTCCAAATACTCTGCTGCATGATCAGAGATAGCTATATTCCTAATTTTACAACCCATAATCGAATCCAGAAGGGCCGAGGGAGCCAGAAAGAGATCAGTCCTCATGTGAAATTTATATGGGTTTGAGAAACAGGTGAAGTCCCTGCCGGTAGGATGAAGACATCTCCAAATATCCACCAGCCCCATCTCCCCGCATATGTCAACCACCTGCTTGGCCTGCGAATAAATAGTTGGGGGCCCACAAGGCATCCTGTCCACTGTCGGATCCAAACAACAGTTAAGATTCCCCCCCCCCCGATAATAATGTGCTGTGTTCTAAAAGCACTCAACTTAGAGAAAGCACTAATCAAAAATTTGAGGGGATGCGCCGGAGGACAGTAGACGTTTAAAATGCCATATTCCTCCCCATGTATCAGGGCTTTAAGTATCACAAACCGTCCCTGCTCATCTTTCACCTGCTCTAATAACGTGAACGGAAGATTTTTCTGGATAAGTACCGCCAATCCTCTACTTTTAGTAATAAAGGATGAAAAGAATACCCGGTCATAACCCCCCTGTTGTAATTTCAGGTGTTCCCCATCATCAAGATGGGTTTCCTGCAACAAAGCGATATCAACCCTTTCCCTCTTAAGGCTAGAAAACACTTTTTTTCCTTTTAACAGGGGAGTGACTTCCCTTAATGTTCCAGGTGCACCATTTAATAAGACACTTAACCATATCCCCTTTCAGAGACCCTTGAACACCTGGGAAGGAGAACCCTGCTTACAAAGCATCGAGCATAAGTAAATAAAGACTCTCAGAGACGAAGAACTATACATACAAAAACGACTCTATCATAACTATAAACAACTATTACTACCAAAACACTACAAAAAAAAACTATAAAACCTTGAATGGAAGACTCTTCCCCCTGCCCATAGGGGGCACTCACCCTACCATCCCCTCCTTCACAGCTCCTTCAAATCCAGACTGTGCCACAGCCTTCGGCCAGGAAAAAAAAAACAAGGAGATGATCCTTAAATCAACAGAAAAAAGAATAAATCAGGATGAGCACTCCACCCATCCCTAGCTTCATGTCACCCCTATTTGTGACTAAAAGAGAAACAGAAGAAACAAAAAAAAGGGGAGAGACAACGAAGAACATCCACAAAATTTCCCATCAGAAAATCCAGTTATTAAAAAAAAGGAACAACTTATTCCAAGGTCTTTTCACCCCCTTTCCATAAAGGAAATTATTAGGGAGAAAGAAAGGAATTTTTAAAAAAGGAAGGGAAAACATGGGGAAAGATAGAAAAGAGAACAAACATTAACTGTATTCTTCAGGCCAATCTATCTATTTTAAAGTAGATACAAAGCTTTTAGCTTTATCCACTGAGTCAAATGTATAAACTGAGTCCTCGTGGCTGAAATGGAGCACTGCGGGGTATCTCGTGGAGTACTGGATGCCCAGGTTCTTCAGCCTCTTTTTAACTTCATCGAAGGATTTCCTCTTTCGAATTACAGCTGCAGAGAAATCCTGGAAAAACATGATTTTTGACCCCTTGTGCAGCAGTGCCTGCAGATCTTTTTCCAGAGATCTGGAAGCTTCTGACTTTTTGCTTGTCCTTATATGAGTGGACGTGCACTAGGACCGAGCGGGGGCGCTGCACTGGCCCTGACTTGTGCACTGTAACCCGATAAGCCCTTTCCATCTGAAGCCTGCTGGACTCGGTGTGAAGGCCCAAAAACTTCAGCAGCCAGTTTTCAAAGAAACTCACTGGCAGCTAACCTTCTTCACCTTCAGGGAGCCCAACAATTCGGAGATTTATCCTCCAACCTCGATTTTCGAGGTCGTCGATATGGTCTCGCAAGGCCCGCACCTCTCGCTCCAGCACCTTGATACGACTGGATGAGGACTCCATTGCAGCTTCTGAGGCCTTAGTTCGACCCTCCAGCCTCTCCCCGAGGCCCTGAATCTCCTCATGCTTCTGCAGCATGGCTGCAATAGGTTGGACCTGGGCACGAATCTCCCCACGGATCTCCTCAGTCGCAGCCCCAACTTTCTGTGAGTCTATCAGGTGCCCGGGTGGTTCAGGAGAGGCTGCTGCTGCTGCAGGGGAGTGTCCTCCCTGCTGCTGTTTGCTTGTTCTTTTTCCCTTTGGCATCCCTCCCACTCCCAAATATTAACAAATATATGTTCTGTAAGGTTTTAAACTAATAATTCCACCACATAAGTTGGCTAGGGATGGCAAAAAACACCAGTATGCCTTGGCTGTTAGGCAGAGCTGTCCACAGCAGTTCTACAGAATCGCCACCATCATGCCGAGTCCCTCTCCAGAGCTTTAACATCCTTCCTTAAATGAAGTGGCCAGCATTGAACACACTACTCCAAATGTGACCTGACCAATAATTGTAGAGGTGTAGCATTGCTTCCTTGCTTTTATACTCTCTTCCTCTATTTAGAAACTCAAGAATCCCATAAGCCTTCTTTACTGTTTCAATTTGCCTGGCCACCTTCAGAGAATAATGCATGTAAGCCCCGAGGTCCCTCTGCTCCTGTACTCCTCTCCAATTTGTACCATTGACCCTGTATTGTCTCTCTGTATTTCTTCTACCAAAATGCATTACCTCACATTTCTCTGCATTAAAACGCATCTGCCAGGTATCTCAACATTTGGCCAACTAGCCACTGTCCTTCTGAAGTTACACAGTGTCATTTTCAGAACTCACTACTTTCTCTAGCTTAATGTCATCTGCAAATATACAGATTGCTACATGTTAAAACTAATCGCCTTATAAAACTTGCCCTGCACACACAGTGTGTTGTGGGTGAAGGAAAAGATTCAAGGCATTTCAATGATCCCTGCCCCTAGGGTTTGCTGAATTGATCCTTTTGGCTTGTTAGGACTTCCTGTTCCTTGACCTTCTTTCTTTGCGTAATTTCTCTTGCTTGCAGGAGGAAGAGGGTGACTGGTTCACAACTTATCAAGTATGTGACCTGTTGGCTAAAAGCCATAGCTGATAGCAACAAATGGGGGAAAAGAAAACTGGCTTTCTTCCAACTGAGGCATTTTATACTTCAAAAGAAAGGACAGTAGCTTCCCTTTCCAGAGGACTAATGACTTCAAACCAAACTTTCACACCACGAAGCTATTCAGCTCCTTGGGAGCCAATCATAGATTTTTCACAAGTGGAAAGTCTTTGTCATTGGACTGTGGCATAGTGAGCAATTGTTAACATGTCATTTTGTACACTAAAATAAAGCAAGAAACTGTGGATGCTGGAAGCCTGAAACAAAAACAAAAATTGCTGGAGATACTCAACAGGTCTGGTAGCTTCTGTGGGAAGAAAGCAGAGTTAACGTTTTGAATCTGGTGACTCTTCATCAGAACTGTTAGCAGTTAGGAAAACGTGATAGTTAAGCTGAAGCCACAATAATGGGGAGTTGTAGATGGAATCCAAAGAGAGAGATGTGAGAGTGGTATGTTAACGAGGTTACGGGTGCTGGCAGTTTCTGTTGCAGGTTTGCTACTGTGCTCCAGCGAGCCTCTGCAACCAGTAAGAACACCATCTCATTTTCTGCTTGGGGTCCCTGCAGCCCCTAGGATGCAACACTGATTTCAGAAACTTTGGAATCCTATTCCATCTTCCATGCTTTTTAACCACTCCAAATCTGGTTCTGTTGTGACATGGAAACAAAAAGAGAAAATGTGGAAAATCTCAGCAGGTCTGGCAGCATTTGTAAGGAGAGAAAAGAGCTGACATTTTGAGTCTAACTGACCCTTTGTCAAAGCTTTGACAAAGGGTCAGTTAGACTTGAAATGTCAACTCTTTTCTCTCTTTACAGATGCTGCCAGAGCTGCTGAGATTTTCCAGCATTTTCTCTTTTTGTTTTCAGATTCCAGCATCCGCAGTAATTTGCTTTTATCCTGTTGTGACATGGATTGCTTTTAACACTGTCACCCATTCTCCAATATTCCTTGACACATTATCATGTTATATGGGTTGCATCAGTAGAGCCTACCCGTTTTCTACTGCTCTTAATTCTTATTATTGTGGGTAGAACTGGTTTTGAGGAAGGTAAAACCAATGACTGCAGATGCTGGAAACCAGATTCTGGATCAGTGGTGCTGGAAGAGCACAGCAATTCAGGCAGCATCCGAGGACAGGCAAAATCGACGTTTCGGGCAAAAGCCCTTCATCAGGAATAAAGGCAGAGAGACTGAAGCGTGGAAAGATAAGCTAGAGGAGGGTGGGGGTGGGGATAGAGTAGCATAGAATACAATAGGTCAGTGGGGAAGGAGATGAAGGTGATAGGTCAGTGAGGAGAGGGTGGAGTGGATAGGTGGAAAAGGAGCTAGGCAGGTCGGACAAGTCCGGACACGTCAGGGGATCGTGTTGCTGGAGGTTAGAAACTAGGATGAGGTGGGGGAAGGGGAAATGAGGAAACTGTTGAAATCCACATTGATGCCCTGGGGTTGAAGTGTTCCGAGGCGGAAGATGAGGCGTTCTTCTTCCATGAGTCTGGTGGTGAGGGAGTGGCGATGGAGGAGGCCCAGCACCTCCATGTCCTCCGCAGAGTGGGAGCGGGAGTTGAAATGTTGAGCCACGGGGCAATTTGGTTGATTGGTGCGGGTGTCCCGGAGATGTTCCCTAAAGCGCTCTGATAGGAGGCGCCCAGTCTCCCCAATGTAGAGGAGACCGCATCGGGAGCAACGGATACAATAAATAATATTAGTGGATGTGCAGGTAAAACTTTGATGGATGTGGAAGGCTCCTTTAGGGCCTTGGATGGAGGTGAGGGAGGAGGTGTGGGCACAGGTTTTACAGTTCCTGCGGTAGCAGGGAAAAGTGCCAGGATGGGAGGGTGGGTCGTAGGGGAGCGTGGACCTGACCAGGTAGTCACGGAGGGAACGGTCTTTGCGGAAGGCGGAGAGGGGTGGGGAGGGAAATATATCCCTGGTGGTGGGGTCTGTTTGGAGGTGGCGGAAATGTCGGCGGATGATCGGCGGTTTTGAGGAAGGTCATTTAACCGAAGCGTTAACTCTGATTGTTCTCCACAAATGATGCCAGACCTGCTGAGCTTTTCCAGTAATTTCTATTTTTGTCTTTCATTTACAGCATCTGCAGTCCTGTAGCATGGGGACCCGGGTTTGATTCCAGCCTTGGCTGACTGTCTGTGTGGAGTTTGCACATTCTCTCCATGTCTGCATGGATTTCCTCTGGGTGCTCCGGTTTCTCCCCACAATCCAAATATGTGCAAGTTAGGGTGGATTGGCTGTGCTAAATTGCCCGTGCTGTTTGGAGGGGGGGGTGGGTGTGTAGGTTAGGTGCATTAGTTAGGGGTAAATATAGCATAATAGAGTAGGGGATTGAGTCTGGGTGGGTTACTCTTCAGAGGGTTGGTGTGGACCTGTTGTGCCAAAGGGCCTGTTTTCACACTGTAAGGATTCTGTGAAATTTTGGTTTTGGCTTTTCTCTGTCCTGGCCTGGTTGAATAAATAACAACGTAAACAGTGCTTAGTAATCAGTAGCCGAGAAAATGCACAACAGGTCAGGCAACATCCGATAAGCAGGCATAAGCCCTTCACCAGGAATCAGTAACATGCTTTTCAAAAAGAGCAGTAAGTCTTTACACAACGCTTGGTTTTCAGAACAGTCCTATTCCCATTTCAATTGTCATCAGTGATGCAGAAAAATATAAAGATCTAGTCCTTACAATACAGCTTATTATTGAAATATGATATATTGGGGAAGGCTGATATACAAAGGGACTCTGGTGTATTCGTGCACGGGTTAAAAACAAGCCTATAAGTGAAGCAAGCAAGTGAAATGATATGTTGGCCTTCTTTGCTAGAGAGGTTCAGCACATAAGTGATTTCTGCATAGATCTCATACTTGCTGCAGAGGATGTGCAGTGAAGGTTCAACAGACTGATTCCTGGGGTGGCAGATTTGTTATATGAAGAAAGATTAGGGCAACTCGGCCTGTTTTCACTGGAGTTTACATGAATGAGAGAGAATCTCATTAAATACTTTGACAATTCTAGATGGACTGAATTCAGGAATGACGTTTTCCCCTGTCTGTCATGATCCAGAACCTGTGGTCACAGTTTCAAGAAACTTGGATTGAGATAAGAAGTTTCTTCATTCAAAGAGTGGTGAATCTGTGGAATTTTCTACTACAGAATGCTGTGGAAGTGAAGTAACTACCACAAGAAAGAAATAGATTTCTAAACCATATCAACTAATCTGATTGTGCAAAGCATTCAACACAGTGTCCAGTGTTAGGTGTGATTCTGCAATCGGACAATATTTGCTGGATAAACCAGAGTATGCAAAGAATTACACTGACAACAATTTTGGATTGTTGGTTGGTCTTGCAGATTAAGCACTTGCATGTACTATAAGATACATACATTAATAGACTGGGCGCTTCTTTGCAGACAGAAAGGACACATGCAGTTTCAAGTCAACGTAATAGATCACAGTCATTTGCTGGTTCATTTCTCTGACTAATGTTCTAACCAATCAATGTGAGCCCACCTGGTTTAAAATTGGAACAAAACCTGGCAGTTATCAGTCAATCACCAATAACCAATGCATTTTCCATAGCACTCCCTCTATGAATCAGAGTGCACTTTCAACTAATTAGCACTCTTAATTGTTGCAGCATAAATGTTGGTTTTCTTTATTGGTATTGTTAAGAATTGATGTAATGAGTGCCAGACTAAAACCTCTGACAAAATATGCCTTTATTTCCTCCGGTTACTGGTTAGGTTTCAGGTCTAGTTCTGAAGAAGGGTCACGAGACCCAAAAAGTTAATTTGGATTTCTTTCCAGAAATACTGCCAGACCTGCTGAGATTTTCCAGCAATTTCTGTTTTTATTTGGAATTTGAACTTGCCATTTATTTTTGACCATTCCCCTAAGGTCAAGGTCTAATATCTTCTGTGCGTGCATGTGGGGCATGTGTAGTCAAATGATTCCCATTCTCATTTATGGACAGGTACTTGGCAGTCTGAGAGAATTTCAATTGTGATTGATATGTAAGTTGTATCAGGGAGTCGAAGGTTCATCATAACTTTAGAAGAGCAGTGAAAACCCTGATGACATAAGCAACACATATTTTCTGATTTCCTCCGCTTCTTTCATCATAGTCTGTGAGCAATGTGGAATTGGGTGCAAGATGTGTATCTTTTTAACTCTGGCTATAAAGCAAATGTTCTTCCTTGGAATGCAAGGTAATGAGTTTGGGTGGTAGAACATGTGATGATACAACGTATCTGATGTGAAATATCAGATCCCCTGATATGTGGTACATTTTAAAATATTGACAATATGAGGATGGTCCAGGTAAGAAGTGTTGAAGTACAACACCAACATGGTCTCATTGGTGCAGTTGGCTCATAGAGCTGAATGGCCTTCTCCTGTTTTTATCTCTCGTTATTGTGATGAAGATTCATAATTCATTATTATTTGGGAATTTATATTTTAAAGTGAAGGAAAAATGGATTTTGGTTTTTAGTTCTATGAAGGTCTTTTTCTGACAATTAGAAAGTAATTTTGAACATTGAGTTAAAAACAGCATTTACATAAAGTCATATGGTTTTAACTAATAACCAACAAGCCACCTAGAGAAATCAATTGCTAAGTTGTTTACTGACTTGAGTTTTACAACCAGCAGAAGAGAGACCCAGAAGCAAATTCATTAAGAGAGAAGAGACGTAACAATAAAGTTGCAGTTATTAGGAATTTCCAAGTAGTCAGGTCTGGGGAGTATTCCTAACTCAGTGAAAAGAGTGCTTCAGAAACAAAAGTTGTGGAGTTGTCAAAGAGGAAAACTACCTCGAAGCCTGTTGAACTGAGTGAGGAGTTTGTTTTAAGAGTTTAGGGAGAGATTTTGAAGAAACTAAGAAAACAGTATCTTGTGAATGTGAAGAAATTTGCTAAAAAGAAACTGGTTACCGCTGTGCTAGTTGAGCAAGAGCTTCAGTATGAAAGACTCCTCGCTGAGGTTTGAGTGTCTCTGAGGCTATTACTGAGATAAAATGAATGAATGTTTCTTTCTGATGTTTGTAATGAAATTATTCTGATAGTGCTCATATAGTTCATGATTTTCTTTTGCTAAAAATACATTGGCAGCCTTTTGTAAATATGTTTAGTATCTGATCTCCTCTAATCTAAGTTATGATCTACCAACCCAAATTTTACTCTGCGATCTGACCAATATTATCATCAGCTTAGATCATAATAAGATCATGTTCTTACATTTGTTATGTTGAAATTGCTGACTAGCCACAGCTTATTTTGGCAGCAGTTAGACCATTTGCACCAATAGTTACTAGTGGTGTACCACAAGGATCTGTTTTGGGGCTACTGCTATTTATCATTTTTATAAATGACCTGGATGAGAGGGTAGAAGGAAAGGTTAGTAAATTTGCAGATGACAGGTGGAGTTGTGGGAAGTGCCAAAGGATGTTGCAAGTTACAGAGAGACATAGCTGCAGAGCTGGACTGAGAGGTGGCAAATGGAGTTTAATGTGGAAAAGTGTGAGCTGATTCACTTTGGAAGGAGTAACAGGAATACAGAGTACTGGACTAATGGTAAGACTCTTGGCAGTGTGGATAAGCAGAGAGTTCTCTGTGTCCATGTACATAGATCCCTGAAAGTTGCCTCCCAAGTTTATAAGGCTCTTAAGAAGTCATACAGTGTGTTAGTTTTTATTGGTTGAGAAATTGGGTTTTGGAGCCATGAAGTCATGTTGCAGCTATAGAAAACTCTGGTGCAGCTGCACTTGGAGTATTGCGTGAAGTTCTGGTTGCCACATTATAGGAAGGATGTGAAGGCATTGGCAAGAGTGCAGAGGAGATTTACCAGGATGTTGCCTGGTAAGGATGGAAGGTCTTATGTGGAAAGGCTGAGGGACTTGAGGCTGCTTTTGTTAGAGAGAAGGTGGTTAAGAGGTGACTTAATAGAGACATACAAGATGATCAGGGGATTAGATGGAGTGGACAGTGAGAGCCTTTTTCCTTGGATAGTGATGGCTGGCAAAAGGGATATAGCTTTAAGACATTTTGACACCATACTAGGTAACATCGTCAGTGAGCCTCCGGTGAAGCACTGGTGGTATGTCCCGCTTTCTATTTATGCGTTTAGTTTTCTTTGGGTGGTTGATATAATTTCCGGTTCTTTTTCTCAGAGTATGGTCCAAATCGAAATGTTTGTTGATGGAGTTCTGGTTGGAATGCCACGCTTCAAGGAATTCTCGTGTGTGCCTCCGTTTGGCTTGTCCTACGATGGATGTGTTGTCCCAGTCAAAGTGATGTCCTTCTTCATCTGTATTTAAGGATACTAGTGAGAGTGGGTCATTCTTTTTGTGGATAGTTAATGTTCATGTAACCTGGTGGCTAGTTTTCTGCCTGTTTGTCCGATGTAGTGTTCGTTACAGTCCTTGCAAGGTATTTTGAAAATGACATTTGTCTTGCTTGTTTGTATAGGGTCTTTTTAAATTCATTAGCCGCTGTTTAATGTGTTGGTAGGTTTGTGGGCTACCATGATGCTAAGAGGTCTGAGTACTGTGGACATCATTTCTGAGGTGCCTTTGATGTGGGGTAAAGTGGCTAGGATTTCTGGGCACTTTGTGTCTGCTTGTTTGGGTTTATTGCTGAGACATTGGCGGACTGTGTTTATTGAGTACCCATTCTTCTTGAATATGCTGCATAGGTTTTCCTCTTCTGCTGTTTGTAGTTCTTCGGTGCTGCAGTGTGTGGTGGCTCATTTAAATAATGTCCTAATGTAGCTTCATCTGTGGGTGTCGGAATGATTGTTTCTCTAGTTCAGTATTTGGTCAGTATGTGTTGTTTTCCTGTAGACATAGGTTTGAAGTTCCCCATTGATTGTTCGCTCTGCTGTGACATTTAGGAATGACAGTTTGTTATTGTTCTCGTTTTTCTTTTGTGAATTTAATGCCAGTGAGAATATTATTGATGGTGTTGCAGGTTTCCTCTAAATTGTTTTGTTTGGTGATGACAAAGGTGTCATCCACATAACGGACTCAAAGTTTGGGCTGGTTGATTGGGAGAGCTGTTTGTTCATCAGCTGTTTGCTGATGAAGTTGGCGCTGTCTGATGTTTGTGTCTTTGGTTCTTCTGGTAGTGTAGTCAGTGTTTCTTTGGCCAGGTTGATGTTAATGGATGCAAACAGAGCTGTTATGTCAAAGGAGACTATTATTTCATCCTCTTCTATCTTGGTTTATTTGGAGTTCAGGAGTTCCTGGTGGAGTGAATGGAGTGGTGTAACTTTTCTAATAAGTGTTTTAGTCTTTGGTGGAATTCCTTGGGTAGTCTGTATGTTGTTGTTTCAGGTGGTGAGTCTATGGGTGTGGGGGGCCCTGCTGGTGTGTGTACTTTAGGTAATCCGGACTACCCAACTGCGGATTACCTGAAGTACACAAACTAGGAGGCACCCCACCCCCACCTCCCCATGCCCATAAACTCATTACCTGGAACACCAACATAGCCAAGGAATTACACCAAAGACTGAAACACTTAACAGAAGACTCATGCCACTCCATTCACTTCATGCAGGAATTCCCGAACACCATCAAAGACACTAAGAAGAGAATGAAATAATGGTCTCCTTTGGCATAACAGCGCTGTTCACATTCATTAAAATCAACCTGACCAAAGAAACACTGACTATACTACTAAAAGAACCAAGGACACAAACACCAGATAGCGTCAACTTCATCAGCAAAGGTAGCAGCGTCAAGCTAGTGGATCTATGCCTTACCACCCACTTTACATTCAATGACAAGACCTACAAACAAATCAATGGAACACCCGTGGGATTATCAATATCAGGAGACCCAGCAGAGGCAGTAATGCAGAGACTTGAACAAACAGCTCTGCCAACAATCCAACCCAAACTTTGGATCTGCTACGTGGATGACACCTTTGTCATCACCAAACAAAACAAATTAGAGGAAACCTACAACACCATCAATAATATCCTCACTGGCATTAAATTCACAAAAGAAGAGAACAACAATAAACTGCCATTACTAGATGTCACAGTAGAGCAAACAGTCCATGGGGAATTTCAAACCTGCGTCTACAGGAAAACAACACACGCAGACCAAATACTGAACTACAGAAGCAATCATGGCAACACCCACAAATGAAGCTGCATTAGGACATCATTTCAATGAGCCACCACACACTGCAGCATTGAGGAACCACGAAGAGAAGAGCAATGCCACCAGGATACATGAACATCAACTAGCCACAAAAAGACATGACCCACTATCACTAGAATCCTTACGTACAGATGAAGAAGGGCACCACTTTGACTGGGACAACACATCCATCCTAGGACAAACCAAAGAGAGAGACACATGAGAATTCCTTGAATCATGGTATTCCAACTGGAACTCCATCAATAAATACATTGATTTGGACCCCATCTACATTCCTCTAACAAGAAAAACCGGAAATGATATCACCCACCCAAAGAAAGCTAAACACATATATAGAAATTGGGGCATACCACTGGTGCTTCATTGGAGGCTCACTGATGATGTTACCTAGTACGGTGATGAAATGTCTCAAAAGAAACCTTCCAGCTCAACAAGCAAACTTACATCCAGAACCTCAACCTGAGCTACAAATCTTTTCAAAAATCACTAACTTAGCTTTAACTTGAGGGGTGATAGATGTCGGACAGATGTCAGAGGTAGGTTCTTTGCTCAGACAGTAGTAAGTGCATGGAATGCCATGTCTGCAACAGGAGTAGACTTGCCAACTTTAAGAGCATTTAATTGGAGATTGGATAAATATATGGATGATAATGGAATAATGTAGGTTAGAGGGACTTCAGATTGGTTTCACAAGTCGGCACATCTTTGAGTGCTGAAAGGCCTGTCCTGCGCTGCTATGTTTTATGTTCTTAAAATACCTGTTTGTAGTGCAGATAAGCATGCTTTGTCAGTAATTATTTAATAAACTTCGAACATAATGTAAACATTACAACCTCCTCATTCACCAAATGTAGAAATTCAGATATAAATTTGTCAACCACAGTGTTTTATTGGAGTTTTTAAGACTATATTGATCTGTATTAATGTGTGTTGGGACTTTGCATTCATCAGTGATTACTCAGAATATTGACTCTCAGTGAGACATACCAAACCTGTTCATGCATTTCATCCAAGATCTGCTTCGATGTTGTTTTCTCTTTCCAGAATATGCCCTTTTGCAGTGACAGCTGTTTGGGCCTGAATTCTTCTCATGCAGTTATTGAGATTGATCAAGTTGATCATGATGACTGATTTTTGTTTTTATATGTATCTTTTCCATACAAGCATGATCATGTTATGCATTATTTTAGCAGGCAGCCTGTAAGAAGAAAACAACAGACAGAGTCGTGAGTTCATGGAATGCCCTGCCAGTAGCAGTGGTGGACTCTCCCTCTTTATGGGCATTTAAGCGGGCATTGGATAGGCATATGAAGGATAGTGGGCTAGTGTAGGTTAGGTGGGCTTGGATCGGCGCAACATCGAGGGCCAAAGGGCCTGTACTGCGCTGTATTCTTCTATGTTCTATATCTCTTGCTAGCATCATTTGTGCAATACTTGAACATGCTAGTTCATGCTTGAGTCATGAAGTAATTTAAAAATCACTATGTCATGACACATACTCAGTTTGGTTTTATTGAAAATATTCCTGAAGCATTCCTGAAGAAGGGCTTATGCCCGAAACGTCGATTTTCCTGTTCCTTGGATGCTGCCTGACCTGCTGCGCTTTTCCAGCAACACATTTTTCAGCTTTATTGAAAATATACATGGTAGTGGGAGTTTCTTCAGGAGTGCCTGAACCATGAGGAATGGGGAACAACAATGACTTTTAAAAAGCAATAAGTACATAATGAAGTAAATCTGGTAATAGGATGATGTGGAGGAGCTGGTGTTAAACTGGGGTGGACAAAGTTTAAAAAAATCACACAACACAATGTTATAATCCAACAGGTTTATTTGGAAGCACTAGCTTTCAGAGCGCTGCTCCTTCAGGTAGTTAAGAAGCAGCAACCTGAAAGCTGGTACTTCCAATTAAACCCATTGGACTATAACCTGGTGTTGTCATTTTTAACATGGTAATAGGATGAAGAGGTGGTACACCAGTTGAAGTTGATTGATTTATATTTTCCCAGGCCGAGAAATCTATCCACTGTCATCACAGTTTTGTTACACTGTGTAGCTGCCATCATCTCTAAACCTAGTGTTGACAACTAGGCAAAATACAAAGTCTGGTGGTTGAGGACAGCATGCAGATGCAGCACAGATTTTTTTAATACTGCTTCCAAACAGCAGTTGATGATACATAGAACATTACAACGCATTACATGTTGCATTGACCAATGAAACCAATCAGAAGCCCATCTAACCTACACTATTCCATTATCATCTATATGTTTATTCAATGACCAATTAAATGCCTTTCGAGTTGGTGAGTCCACTACTGTGGCAGGCAGGGCGTTCCACACCCTTACTATTCTCTGAGTAAAGAACCTATCTCTGACCCTATCTATTGCCCCTCAATTTAAATCTATGTCCCCTTTTGCTAGCCATCACCATCCAAGGAAAAAATCTCTGTGTCCACCCTATCTAATCCTCTGATCATCTTGTATGTTTCTCTTTAGTCACCTCTTAACCTTCTTCTCTCAAATGAAAACAGCCTCAAGTCTCTCAGCCTTTCCTTAAAAGACTTTCCCACCATACCAAGCAACATCCTAGTAAATCTCCTCTGCACCCTTTCGAATGCTTCCACATCCTTCCTAAAATGTGGTGACCAGAACTGTACACAATATTCCAAGTACTTTCCCATTAGCAAAATACAAATTTAGTCCTACAGGTTGCATTTGAACTAATGTGAATTTCTAAGATTAAACTTTGCACAAATCCTGAATGCTGTTGTGATTGGTCATCACTGACAGCCAATTCCTCTTGTCTCAATTGCAACTCTGTCTTTTACCGAAGTACACAGGCTTTTGTTTGATTGGGAATGGTTTTGGGTTAGATAATGGACCACGTATTGCGGTTGACAAGTTTAGACTTCACTTTAGATTTTATCGTCACGCATATTCAAGTACAGTGAAAAGTGTACAAAGTCTTGATTCACTGGCACCATGTTAGTTTACAAAAGACAAGATTAAAACAGAAGCAGAGGGGGGGATTCGCGATGGTGGTAACCCAGTAGGTCTGAAAATGCTGAGCTCTGCCCAGGACCCAGGACAAAATGGGGACTTACCCTCCCCTCACTTTTTAAATTATTAAAAATAGCTTTTTCCTAACTGCTATAATCATTTTGCACCAAATTTTAGCAGTTTGGTACATTCTAAAATTACTGAAGATAAAGGATCACGAAGTTTGCAACAGGCGGGACCCCCCACCCCCGCAGCAACAGATGTGTCTGCGGTCGCCCCGAGGGCCCTACCTGCAGAGGCAAGCCTGATCTTGCAGTTTGTCAAGCTCCGAGAGAAGATTGATGCTTCGATTGAGGAGACCCGGTCCAGGTGGGAGTCGAGAAACTCGGGCAGCGTGTTGGAGGGTGTGGAGCAATGAGCCTCCGAGACCACTGCTGACTCTTCCGTGGGTCAAGTCTGGGCTCTAGAATGTCAAGTCCTGGCCTTGGAAGGGCAGATTGATGACCTCGAAAATTGAGGTCGTCAAGAATATTCGGTTGCTGGGCCTTCCCGAATGGGAAGGAGGAAGGCCAGCTTGATGACTTTTTGGAGCAACGGTTCCCACAACTGCTGAAGCTGGAGTCTGAGTTAGGCTGGGTTGGGTGCGTGTTGAGTGGGCCCACTGGGTTGCTGTGTGCAAGCCCAGGTCGTATCGGCGCTCCTGCCCGGTTCTAGTATGATTTCAGCATTACAGGGACAAGCAAATGCTGCTGGAGGCCTCCAGAGCTTTGGGGAAGGATCCTGAAGCCATGGTATACAAGGGATCCAAAATAATGCTGTTCCAGGACTTCTCTCCAGTTGTGGTATGCAAGAGGAAGGTGTTTGACGCGGTAAAGAAGCATCTGAGGGATTTAAATATTCAGTACTCCATGAGATACCCGGCAACGCTGCGCTTCAGTCACGGAGAGTCTGTGTATAACTTCGGATCGCCAGAAAAAGCAAAAGAATTTTTGGATGCTCTCAAATAGACTGAAGGATTTGAACTACATGGGCAATTATTTTATTTTACCTCTTTATTTCCTCCTCCTCCTTCCCCCTCTCTCTTTTTCATCCTTCCTTGGGGGGTTTCTTTCTCTTAACTCTTATTTATAACTTGCTTGGTTTATCTGGTTTTTGGGTTTTTTTGAGTTTTCCTTTAATATTTGCTGGGATTATAATTTTATATATTTTATTGCATGTTGCTTTGTTAAGAATGCTGAGATAATAATATGGAGGGGCAGGTTGGTTGCCCACTTCTAATTCTTGCATTATAAGACATTAGTATTTGTTTATCTTACATTGCGAAGTCTGGGCTGAGGGCACAGCTCTTGCTGGGAGGTGTTATGGTGGGATTATTGGATGATAGGAGTGCCCCCTGTGGTCAAGGGGGAAAGTCTCCTTTTAATTATGTCTTATGTTATTATTTCTTAGGAGTAGTTCTTGTAATTCTTGATTTAGTTGTTTCACAAGTTGTATTTTTAAATTTATGTGGATTGTTTATGGTCTCTACTCAATGCTCTTTGGGTGGGATTCTTCCTACTGGGGGGGGGGGGGTCTTGGACTTTCTTGAACTATCATGGCTAGTCATTCATTAAACGGTGCACCTGGAATGTCAAAGTGAGTCACTCGTCAATTAAAAGGAAAAAGATACTATCAAGTCTTAAAAAAGAGAAGGTTGATTTAGGCCTTTTACAGGAAACACACCGACTTGATAAGGAACATTTGAAGCTGCAGCAGGAGGATTTGGTCAGGTGTTCTTTTCATCTTTTCATTCGAAAAGTAAGGGAGTGGCCGTTCTTATCCAGAAGAATCTTCCATTCCAAATGTTAAGCCAGATCAAAGACAAGTCCGGACAGTTTATAATGCTTAAAGCCCTAATGTATGGAGAGGAGTACGGAATTTTGAATGTGTATTGCCCCCCCCCAGCACATCTTTTTAAATTCGTAACAGATGTGCTCTCCAAGTTGATGGCCCTTGGGGTGCGTCACATAATTATAGGGGGAGATTTTAATTGTATAATCGATCCCGAGGTGGACAGGATACCTGGGAGCTTTGTGGGCATAGCTCTGAGATCTAGGCAGTTGGTTGATCTGAAGAGGGAGTTGGGACTGGTAGATGTGTGAAGGTGTTTTCACCCTGAGGGTAGAGATTTTACTTTTTATTCTAACCCGCACAAGTGCCATACCAGAATCGATTTTTTTTTGTCCTTTCAACCTTTCTGAATTTGATATTGTCTTGACCATGCAGCAGTGCTCAGGGAACCTCGATTATCCGAATGAGGTGGGTGGGCACTATTTCGTTCGGATAATCAGTTATTCGGTTAATTGATCAAATGCCTTTGCTCTAGACTCCCCGTTCAGGAGACTGCAGAAGCACACAGCGTGTGAGCCCCCGTCCCCGTCCAACACATCCCCACCCCCCCAACACCGCCCCACCCCCCCCCCCCCACACCCCAACCATCCAATACCTCCCCCTACCCACCCCAACCCTGTCCAGTTCCGCCCTCCCCGCCTGCCCCCCACACCGTTCAACACCACCTCCTGCGGCTCCCCCCCCCCCCCCCCCCCCCACCGCGTTCCTGACCAGCACTGCCCCCGCCCCCTGTCTGGGGCAGCCGGACTGGACACCAACAATAAGACTGCTGTTGCTGCCTTTGTGGGGTAAGTTTCTAAATAGCACGTGTGTGTGCACGTGAGCGCACACATACGCACGTACACACGCGCGCGCACAAATTTTTACTGCAACTTTTTTGCAGGTTCCACCTCCGCCCTGTAAAGGACAATGTTAGTCAGATTATCTGGGCAATGAGGGTTTTGGGTACACCCCCCGATAGAACTCCAGGTTAAAGTGTGGGGAAAGAGAGAGTATGGGAGGTCAGTCATTTGGAGACAGTGCCTGTTTAAACATGTCTTTGATGTAATGTTTCTATTGGGACCTCGAAATCTCCTTCGGATAATCCAATTTTCAGATAATTGGTATTCAGATAATCAAGGTTCCTCTGTATATGAAGGTCAAGACTAATGGCAACAAGATGCGTTCCCGACATTAGCATATGGACCCTTTTCTATTGAAGGATAGTAAGTTCATAAAAAACTACTCGCAGGAATTTAAAACTTTCTGGGGTATCAATTCGAGTACAACCAGTAACCCATCGGTGATGTGGGAGACTGCTCAGGCATATGTGCGCGGCTTGATTATCTCACATTCTGCGACCCAGAAAAGACAAAAGGGAGAACAACAGCATCTGCTTGAGGCTCACCTGAAGGCAGCTGAGTCAACGTATGTAGATAGGCCATCCATTACTAAGTTACAGTGGATTACAGTCCTCAGGGCGACTTTGAATACCGCACTTAAACAGCAAAGAGGGAGATACTAGGTGCAAAGCAGAGATTATTTGAGCAAGGCGATAAGCCAGGCAGGTATCTATCGTATCTTGCCAGAAAGACAAAGGCTCCCCAATTCATTACATCTATTAGAGAAGGTGCTGGTACTTTGACTTGTGATCCTAAAATGATCAATGCAGCTTTTAGAAAGTTCTGTTTTGAGCTGTATCAGTCAGAGGGCTGTGAGGATACAGCAAGGAAGATGGAGTATGGTCCTTTCAAGCTTAACCTCGGAGCAGGTGTCTCTTTTGAACGACCCCCCGACAACTCAGGAGGTGCAGGAGGCGGTGAGGCAACTCCAGAGTGGTAAAGCGCCCAGGCCAGACAGATTTCAGGTTGAGTTCTAAAAAGAGTTTATAGATGAATTGGCCAGACCACTTATAGATATGTATAACTATTCATATAGTCAGGGTAGTCTTCCACCCTCTCTAAGAGAAGCAAATATCTCTCTCATTCTTAAGAAAGAAAAAGCCCCAGATGACTGTACTTCGTACAGACCTATATTCTTATTGAATGTGGACTTTAAAATCCTCTCAAAAATGCTGGCATTAAGATTGGAGAGGGTTTACCATTTATTATAAAAGAGGATCAGACGGGGTTTATTAAGGATCGCAGATCTACTATAATATCAGAAGAGTATTATACATGGTACAAGTCTGCCAGCAAAGAGCGATACCGGGTTTAGTCATCTCCCGAGATGCAGAGAAAGCATTTGACCGGGTGGAATGGCCATTTTTTCATATACTATGGAGCGGTTTGGCATTGGAGAGGTCTTTATCAAGTAGGTCGCAGTATTATATAACCACCCTAGAGCAGTGGTGATTACTAACGGCATAAGATCGGATAGCTTTAGTGTTGGCAGAGGTTGTCGTCAAGGATGCCCTCTCTCACCACTACTATTTACACTAGTGATCGAACTGCTGGCGGAAGCTATCCAAACTGACCCCAATACAACAGCCCCAGAGGTAGGATCGGGTAAGCATAACATCACTCTTTATGCAGATGACGTCCTTCTTTTCTTAAATGATCCATCGATATCTGTGCCCTGCTTAATTCAAGTGGTTAATTTATTTGGTATGTTTTCAGGGTACAAAATTAACTTTACGAAGTCAGAGGCCATGCCACTAGGGGGTCTTACCAGCAAATCCAATTTTGCAGATTGATCCCGCTTCCCCTTTCTGTGGTCACTGGGAGGTTTTCTCTATTTAGGTATTTTAATTACCCTGGTATTTGGTCAGCTATATAAAGCTAATTATATGCATTTATTAGAGTAAATAAGGCAGGACCTCCAATGTTGGAAAGATCTCCCCATATCCTGGCTGGGAAGAATAGCTTTGATCAAGATGAATATTCTCCCTAGCCTATTATACCCCATGAAAATGCTTCCCCTGATGTTGCCGAGACAGGCGCTGCGTAAGCTTTATAGTTGTCTCAGCTCCTTTATTTGGAATCGTACACAGCCCCTTATTAAATTAGATAAGTTGCAGCTCCCATAAGTAAGGGGAGGTCTAGATTTTCTGGATTTTAAGAAGTACCATATCATATGTGACTGATGGGGTCTCTTGTGATCCACAATCAATTTGGCTGGATATCGAGGCTTCCCAAGCAAAATGCCCCCTCATCAATCTATTATTTATGGATGAGATGAGAAATATCACGGATTATTGTAAAAACCCGATTGTACTAAACACAATCAAAGCTTGGAGGATGATACAACAGGGTGAGGGTAATTTACAAAAATCCTCCTCTTTTACTCCTATAGTAGGAATGTTGGGATTTCAGCCAGACTTGACAGATGTTGGATTTAAAATTTGGGAGTCCAGAGACATCTCCTGTTTGGGAGATCTGTGCGATGGGGAGACCATGATGTCTTTCAAACAGCTGCGTCAGAAGTTCGGGTTGCCTCGCAAGGACCTTTTTCGATATTTTCAAGTGCGAGACTTTGTACAAAAAGAGACCACATTGATGACTAATCCTTACAAATCAGATATGGAAAGGAGAGTGCTTCGGCCAATGGGTACACCCTCCGTCAGCACTCTATACCACTTGCTAGGTAATAAGGTATTGAAGGACACAGAAGGGTTATATAAAACCTAGATTCAAGAGTTAGGGATGGAAATCTCCTTAAAGATGAGGGAGGATATCTGGGAAAATGCCAGCAAGATCTCTATCTGTAATAGAACCCAGGCTATTCAATTGAAGACACTTCATAGGGCTCATATAGCACCAGAGCAGCTTGCAAAGTTTAAGGCAGAGGCGTCCCCAATGTACCCTAAATGTAAAGTAGAAGTTGGTACTCTCACTTATTGTTTGTGGATATGCCATAAGATTCGTAGATACTGGGACGGTGTAGCGAATGCCTTGGTAAAGATTTTTGGAATGGAGATTGGGTTGGACCCAGTGTCCCTCTTTTTAGGCTTTCCTAATCTTCTGTCTCCAGGTGCATATGGGAAGAAACTGTTACTGTCCTCTCCTTTTGTTCAAGGAAAAACATGTTGGCAAGTTGGGTAACGGAAAGTCCCCCAGGATTTTTGAATTGGCATAGGATAGTTATGGAACATATTCCCCTGGACTTCCTTACAAATATGGTGTACCAAAAAACGGAATTATTTTATAGAACATGACGGCCCTTTTTGAACTATGCCAATGCATACTATTTAGGGTCTCTCTTTATCCGTGAGGATGATGTTTGTTGTTTCGGGGGCCTTTGGGAGGAAGAATCCCGTATAAATACAGGTCTTGTTATGACTTGATATAATTTTATTTAGAATGCTTATTTATTTATTTACCTTTTTTCTCTTTTTTTTATGTTAGTTATGTACTATACTAGTTTTTATATATACAGTCTTCTTTCTTGTATCTTATTTTGTGTTTTCGTAGTTTGTAGAGTAGATTAGTAGTTAGTTTTCTTAATTTATATTGATGCTGTTATTATATTGTAAAGTGGTTACACTATTTTGTAGTAATTTTGTAAAAAATCCCAAAAACCTTTTTCTTCTCAATAAAAATATTTACATAAAAAAACAGAAACAAATGTAACAGCCAATAGAAAAGCAAGTGCCCACCCCTGCCATGACTCCTTGTTGCCACAAAAACAAAGCCACAAAGTTGATCCCTCAGTCTACAAATACTCAGGTGCCCAAAACCATGAAATCCCTACAGTGTGGAAGCAGGCCATTCAGCCCATCAAGTTCACTCCTACCCTCTGAAGAGCATCCTACCCAGATTCACTCCCCTGCCCTATCCATGTAACCCTACATTTTCCATGGCTAATCCACTTAGCCTGTGCATCTCTGGATACTATGCACAATTTAGCATGGCCAATTTTGGGACTGTGGGAGGAAGCAAGAGCACCCTGAGGAAACTCGCGCGGACATGGGGAGAACGCGACCGCAGCTGGAATGGCACCACCTATGCTATCAGATACCTGAGCCCAGCCCTGACCTGGAACCACACTGCTGCCACTGGAACCATGTCGCCATTCTTTGGCGCAAACATGACTCCATGGTGTTGTTGCTGACATGAATCTGCTGAAGCTGCATGGTCCTGAAATGGACTCAAACTTGATGCTGTGCCCACCATGCTGAAGCACCTGGCACCACCTCCTGGTTTATGTTGCTGCTGCTGCCATCTCCTGCAACTACTATTTTGGTTTATTGTTGGCAATAGTAGACTAAGGGGCCAGGTATTTACTTTAACCATGACTGATATCCACTCCACATGGCTAAACTTCAGATGAAATCAGAGTAGTCAAAGTTTCCATGTTGTCATGTTCTGAAAGGGACACTTCTGGGCCTGACAAGAATGATAGATTTTGTATTACCTTTCTGCCCTTTCAAATCATCTCATTTCGTGTGAAGAGTATCACAGGAAATATATTTATTAATGTGTGTATAATTCCTTCTTTGTGTAGGCACTAACAGGTTTGAAAAGAGCTGAATAAATTTAGAACTGTTAAACTGCACAAGATGATCATTTAGATCATTCATGCAAGGCTACTGCAAGTGAAAGTCAAAGGGCAATTATGATTTAAAACCCTGGATGACATATTCTGGTGAATGTGGGTGATTCAACTTCACTCAGATGAAAGTCATGTGGAAGATAAATAATTTAATGTCATATGTTTTCCTGTTTGAATTGCAACTAGGATTGACACTAATCAATTATTAATCCTGTTTCTGAACAATGAGTCATCTTGATAATTCAACAGAATTTAACTTGCTTTTCAGATTTAGTCTGGAACTGAATGATCTTTGTACTGGAAAAGCCTAATGTTCATTACTGCTGAGTTCAAATTGTATCACCATAATTTGAATTGGTTCAGAATACAAATTGCATATTTTTTTGCCTGAGGTTTGCACTTTATTTGTTTATACGCAACTCATTGCCAACATGTTAATTTTTTTTGCAACAGCATATTTGTAAAATGCCTAGAATCCTGATTAAGCTAATATTAACATTTTTAGCCAATAATTAGCAAATATAATTGTTTTTACATGACATGTTTCTAAGAAAAATGTTGAACAAAGTTTGCAGCTTGTTTTTAAAAACAAGTTTATTATATTGATTTTCGATGGAATTAATGAAACTTCTGTCATTAATTAATACAAATTCTATCAAAATGCTTGCAGGGTAATGAATGAGTTGTAATCAGGTTTAGTTTCCTATGTAACACTCTCTAAGATGTCATTTATAAATAAGTAAAACCATCTAAACCATTATCAACAGGACGTGCTTTGTTGAGACTCACTGCTGCAAAGTTGAAACAAATGGGCATTGCTCAGGAGAGCCATCGTCAATCCTTGCTGAAGGAAATACTGCAACTGCATATACAAGATGATGTGGAAAGTCTTATTTCTGCCTTTGCAGGTATAATTAAATCAGAACTTCAAATGTAACATTTTTTTTCTTTCTTCGTTACAATAAATTAAAGCATCACCAACAAATATTTTGTGCATGGGTGTAAGAATGAGATTGTGTAAGTATGCTTGCTGATGCTTTTAATTAGATTTTTAATCACTTACTTGTAGCATATCCATGCTCTGTTCTGCTTTTGTTGCATCAATTAAGTTTCTGATTAATGGTCATCCCAGGTTGTTGTTAATAGGAGAAGCAGCAAAAGTATTCCTGTGTCAATGGAGGTGATTAGACTGTAATGTCGTAAATGATCATTATCTGGTACTTACGTGGGAAAAATGATAAATGCCATTTATTAATCTAAGCCTGAATGGTGACTAGGTTATGCTGCATGTGGAGATAGACTGCTTCAGTATCTGAGGAGTTGCTGATGAAACTGAACACTATCTAATTAATCATCTGTTGATGGATGAGGCAACTGAAGTTGACTGTGCCTAAGCTGCCTTGAGAACCTTTAGCAGCAATGCCCTGGGGCTCAGATATAGCAGCATTGACGACCAACCTTATCTATGCTCTCCAAAGTTCCTTTTTAGGTTTCCCCTTGCACATTCTGTGCATGACTGTGTGCAGTTTGCACATTCTCCCCATGTCTGCGTGAGTTTCCTTGGGTGCTCCTGTTTCCTCCAACAGTCCAAAGATGCACTACTTAGGTGGATTGGCCATGTTAAATTACCCATAGTGTCCAGGGATGGGTAGGTGAAGTGTATTAACCATGGGAAATGCAGGATTACAGGAATAGGGCATGGAGATGAGTCTGGGTGGGAGGTTTGGTGTGGACCTGTTAGGCCAAATGGCCTGTTTGCACACTGAAGGGATTCTAAGACATTCAGTACTCCTCTATGGCATCTATTGTTTTGAGCCTTCCATATGTGTCATAAGCCTTCCTTTTTCTCTTTATCTCATCCTCTTTATCCTTTTATATTCAGGATTCACTGGATTTGTTGATTCCATGCTTTATTGTAACATGGTGGCCCTATACTCTTGGTATTTCCTTCTTGAATGCTCCCACTAACACAGATTAATTAAAAGTATCTTCTCCCAGTCCATTCTGGTCAAAGCATGCCTGATCTTATTAAAATTGGCTCTCTCCTAGTTCAGAACTTCGATTTCAGGCCCTTCCTTCTTTTTGTTAACAATCTTGAATCTAATGGAGTTATGGCTGCTGACTGCAAAATGCTCCCCCCGTTGATAATTCAGTCACTCGTCTGGCTTCTTTACCTAAAATTAACATGAGATGTTGGATGTAGGTTTGCTCACTGAGCTGGAAGGTTTGTTTTCAGATGTTTCATCACTATACTAGGTAACATCATCAGTGAGCTTCCAGATGAAGCAGTGGCGGCATGGCCCACTTTCTATTTGTGTGTTTAGGTTTCCTTGAGTCGGTGATGTCATTTCCTGTGTTGATATCATGTCCGGTAGTGATGTTATTTCCTGTTCCTTTTCTCGGGGATGGGGGGAAATCAGGAAATGATGTCATCAAGGAATCTGTCACCACAGGAAATTACATCGCCAACCCAAGGAAACCTAAGCACATAAATAGAAAGCAGGCTGTGCCACCAGTGCTTCATCCAGAGGCTCACTGATGATGTTACCTAGTATGGTGACAATATGTCTGAAAACAAACCTACCAGCTCCGCAAGCAAACCTACATCCAGAACCTCAACCTGAGCTACAAATCTTCTTGAAACTTGTTAACATGAGATGTTGTTGACAAATTGCCTGGTAGACTGTGGGTAACTTTCTAAGTGTTGCCTCATTTGTAATGAAATAAAGTTATCATAATTGTTCTAACCAAATGATCATATATCCAAATCCTTTTCTTCTGTATTTTTATAAGTTTGTTCAGTAGTATCTGTTCATTGCTAATGGTTCTTGTGATAGGATTAGGGTTAGTTGTTATCGGGTTAAGGATTGGTTGGGGTAAGTTTCTGTTAGGGTCAGGGCTAAGGTTAGGGCTGGGTGTTAAGGTTAGTCTCACCTTCAATGGTAGAGAGGGTACGGGTTAGGATGAGGTCTGTGGTAGGGTTAGAGTAGAGTTATGATTAGTGTTAGAAGTTGGGTTTGATTCAGGGTTGGGTGGGGTTAGAATCCGATGGGATAAGGGGTTTGAGGTTAGGGGTAATGAGAACTAGAAGCAAGAGAGACAGGAAGAAATGGGTCGAGAAACACAGGTGAAGATACCGAGACTGAGAAACAAAGTGGGCCACTGAGGAGGACCTGAAAATATTTTGGAAAAAGTCGGCTCAATCACGATGGGGAACAAGAGACGGGGAAACAGTGTGGTGAAACAGAAACTGAGAAATAGAAGGGGAGCAACCGAGTGGGTCTCTGAAAAGTAACTGAGTTGGATTCTGGGAGAAATTTGCTCTGTCATCTCCACTAAGAAGGATTGTGAAAGTCCTAGTGGCAAAGAATGGTGTAGCATGTAAAATGTTGGTGGTTTTAGATCGGCAAAACAACAAGGGCAGTCACGTCTGCATGAAGTACCAGAGGGTAGCAGTCATAGAGTTATAGAGGTGTACAACATGGAAACAGACCTTTCGGTCCAACCTGTCCACGCCGATCAGATATCCCAATCCAGTCTAGTCCCACCTGCCAGCAACCGGCCCATTTCCCTCCAAACCCTTCCTATTCATATACCCATCTAAATGCCTCTTAAATGTTGCAATTGTACCAGCCTCCACCACATCCTCTGACAGCTCATTCCATACACGCACCACCCTCTGCATGAAAACGTTGCCCCATTAGGCCTCTTCTATATCTTTCCCCTCTCACCCTAAACCTATGCCCTCTAGCTCTGGACTCACCAAATCCAGGAAAAAGACTTTGTTTATTTATCCTATCCATACCCCTCATAATTTTGTAAACCACTATAAGGTTGCCCCTCAGCCTCTGACGCTCCAGGAAAAACAGCCCCAGCCTATTCAGCCTCTCCCTGTAGCTCGAATCCTCCAACCCTGACAACATCCTTGTAAATCTTTTCTGAACCCTTTCAAATTTCACAACATCTTTCCGATAGGAAGGAGACCAGAATTGCACGCAATATTCCAACAGTGGCCTAACCAGTGTCCTGTACAGCTGCAACCTGACCTCCCAACTCCTGTACTCAATCTCTGACCAATAAAGGAAAGCATACCAAACACCTTCTTCACTATCCTATCTACCTGAGACTCCACTTTCGAGGAGCTATGAACCTGCACTCCAAGGTCTCTTTGTTCAGCAACACTCCCTAGAACCTTACCATTAAGTGTTTAAGTCCTGCTAAGATTTGCTTTCCCAAAATGCAGCACCTCGCATTTATCTGAATTAAACTCCATCTGCCACTTCTCAGCCCATTGGCCCATCTGGTCGAGATCCTGTTGTAATCTGAGGTAACCCTCTTCGCTATCCACTACACCTCCAATTTTGGTGTCATCTGCAAACTTACTAACTGTACCTCTTATGCTCGCATCCAAATCATCTATGTAAATGACAAAACATAGAGGGCCCAGCACAGATCCTTGTGGCACTCCACTGGTTATAGGCCTCCAGTTTGAAAAACAACCTCCATCACCTTCTACCTTTGAGCCAGTTCTGTATCCAAGTGGCTAGTTCTCCCTTTATTCCATGAGATCTAAAATTGCTAATCAGTCTCCCATGGGGAAACCTTGTCGAACTCCTGAAGTCCATATAGATCACATCGACTGCTCTGCCCTCATCAATCTTCTTCGTTACTTCTTCAAAAAACTCAATCAAGTTTGTGAGACATGATTTCCCACACACAAAGCCATGTTGACTATCCCTAATCAGTCCTTGCCTTTCCAAATACATGTATATCCTGTCCCTCAGGATTCCCTCCGACAACTTGCCCACCACAGAGGTCAGGCTCACCGGTCTATAGTTCCCTGACTTGTCTTTACCACCCTTCTTAAACAGTGGCACCACGTTTGCCAACCTCCAGTCTTCCGGCACCTCATCTGTGACTATCGATGATACAAATATCTCAGCAAGAGGCTCAGCAATCACTTCTCCAGCTTCCTACAGAGTTCTTGGGTACACCTGATCAGGTCCTGGGGATTTATCCACCTTTAATCATTTCAAGACATCGAGCACTTCCTCCTCTGTAATCTGGACATTTTGCAAGATATCACCATCTATTTCCTTACAGTCTATATCTTCCATATCCTTTTCCACAGTAAATACTGATGCAAAATATTCATTTAGTATCTCTCCCATTTTCTGTGGCTCCACACAAAGGCCATCTTACTGATCTTTGAGAGGCCGTATTCTCTCCCTAGGTCCCCTTTAGTCCTTAATATATTTGTAAAAACCCTTTAGATTCCCCTTAATTCTATTTGCCAATGCTATCTCATGTCCCCTTTTTGCCCTCCTGATTTCCCGCTTTAGTATACTCCTACTTCCTTTTTACTCTTTGAACAACATGTGGGTGATTTGGAGCAGTGGATCTCCTCACTCCACACCGTATAAAAAGAAGTTTCTGGGACAGTTGTAACAGAGAGTGGTCACTCTACATCACGACAGGCAGGCAAGGAGTTCAGAGATAACAAGAGTGTGGGTGACCATTTATTGAAAGGAAAGGAGACAGCAGCTCCCAGAAATCCAGAACTTATTGGAGCTGTCTAACAGGTTTGAAATTTTAGATGCCTATTCAGTAAGCAACACGACTGAGTCAGGGTGGATAACTTGACGGAAAACACAGAACTATAGTAGCTGAGGCTACTCTGGAAAAAGAGACAGAGGATAGTAGGCAGATTAGTAAGGAATATTTCAAGGGATAGATAATCTAGTTTGCAGTCGAGATCGTGGGTCCCATATGGTTTGTTGCCTCCCAGGTGCAAGGTTATAGGACATATGGAAAGATTAGATAAACTTCTGAAAAGGGAGGGTGAACAGTGAGTGGTAGTAGTTATTCACACTCTCATTAGGACTAGTGGTACTAGAGTGATAGTAGTTCATGTGGGAAGCAACAACATAGGATAGCTTAGAGGTCTTGCAGGATCAGTTTCAGGAGTTGGAGAGGAGATTAAAATGCAGGATCTCCAGGGCAATAATTTCAGAAATACTACCTGTGCCTCAAGCTCCACCATTTAGGCAAAGACGGATCAGGGAGGTAACATGTTTGGCAGGAAGGGGCTTAGAATTTTGCAACATTATGGATCATTGGGAAATGAGAAAGCTATTTGGAAGAGATGGGCTTTACCTGAACAGAAAAGGAACTGTATCTAGCTGCGCAAATCACAAGTGTTGTGGAGGGTGACTTTAAAACTGAGATTGGGGGTGTGGGTTGGCTAATAAGCCTAGTTTTGGAAGTAGCAGAGGAGGCATAAAATTGAAAATGGTGCATGGAGAAAAGGAATTGAGGGAAGGCTTGAGTGTTGACAGTGAACTGAGAAATAATCACCTTCTAAGGGCAAAGAAGAGATAAGGACAGGATTAAGTTGGATGAATGTAATTGCATGGAGTTTACTGAACAAAATTGCTCCCTCCCTCATGAGCTCAATGCATTTTATGCTTGCTTTGAACAGAATGTCAGTGAAATGATGTCACCTGCCCAGACAGCTGACGCAGATGTCTAATCAGCATTTTTGAGAGTGAAGCCCACGGAAAATGACTGGCCCAAATGGAGTCCCTAGCTGTGCACTCAGATCCTACGCATACCAGCTAGTGGGAGTATTCACTGACATATTTAATCTTTCCTTACTATGATCCGATGTCCCCACCTGCTTCAAAAGACCACCATCATCCTGGTGCCAAAGAAAACTTAGAGTGTGTTTCAATGACTACTGTCCAATGGTTCTGATCTCAATTATGAAGTGCTTCAAGAGGTTAGTCATGTTTCACATCAATTCTAGCCTCCCAGCCTGCCTTGATCCCTTGCAACTCACCTCCTGTCACAACAGGTCCATGGCAGATTCCATCACCTTGGAACATCCCATAACAAGGATACCTACATTAGGCTCCTATTCACTGACTACAGTTTCACCTTCAACACCATAATTCCAACCAAACTAATCTCCAAACTCCAAGACCGAGGTTTCTGCTCTGCCCTCTGCATCTGGATCCTCAATTTCTTGACCCACAGACTGCAATCAGTAAGAATAGGCACCACTTCTTCCACAATATTCCTCAATACTGGCGCCCTGCAAAGCTGCTTACTCGGCTCCTTACTATACTCCCTATACACTCCTGACTGTATAGCCAAGTTTCATCCTAACTATCTAGAAGTTCGCTGACGACACCACTGTCGTAGACTGGATCTCAAACAAAAACAAGACAGAATACAGGAAAAGGTAGAGTACTTAGTGTCATGGTGGAAAGATAATGAGCTGTCCCTCAACATCAGCAAAATGAAAGTGCTGGTCATTGACTTCAGAAAGCAAGGTGGAGGGAACACTCCTGTCTACGTCAATGATGTTGAGGTGGAGATGACTGAGAGCGTCAAGTTTCTGGGAGCAATGATCGTCAACAATCTGTCCTGGTCCACCAATATTGATGTTATAATTAAGAAAGCACAGCACTGCGTCTACTTCCTCAGGAGGCTAAGGACATTCAGCAAATCCTTAAAGACTCTTAGATCCACCCTAGAAAGCATTCTCTCGGCATGCATCACAGCTTCATATGGCAGCTGCTCTGCCTGGAACTGTAAGAAACTACAGAGAGTTATGAACACAGCCCAGTCCATCACACTAGCTAACCTTAAATCCATTGACTCCATCTATACTTCTCACTGTCTCAGGAAGGCACCAACATAAAGACCACTCCCACACCAGTTATGATTTTTTCCAAACTCTTCAGTTGGACAGATGACACAAAAGCTTAAACACGTACCAACAGATTCAAGAACAGCTTCATCCCTGCTGGTGTTAGACTTCTGAATGGACTTCAAATTTTAAATGTAATGTTGATGTTGCTCTTTATGCACCTGCTCTATAACCGTAACATTGTAATCCTTGCTCTGTTCTATTACTATCAGGCACTTTGTATGGTGTGATCTGCCTGTACTACACACAACAAAACTTTTCACTGGACTTAGGTACTTGTGACAATAATAAATTGTATCAAATCAAAATTGGGCAAGTGTAAGCAGAAATTGCTTAGGGTGATCTGACGTTCTAGCATTGTAAGTGGCTCAAGCCAGAACAGAGGGAAGGTTGGTAACACTAGGTAGAAAAGTTGTCAGAGCTGAAAATGTGTTGCTGGAAAAGCGCAGCAGGTCAGGCAGCATCCAAGGAACAGGAGAATCGACGTTTCGGGCATAAGCCCTTCTTCAGAAAAGTTGTCAGGCCCAGATAGCCTGCAGCCTAGATTGCTGAAAGAGCTAAGGGAGCAAATTGTGGAACCATTCAAAACATTTGCCAGGTCTGTCTGAATGTGTTTCAGTCCCAAGGGACTGGAGGATTGCAAATGTGACATCATTGTTTTTAAAATAAAGGCGAACAAAGGATAACTCAGGAAGCTACAGACATGACACTGGATGTTGATAGTAGGAAAACTGATGGAGACCACAATACTGCAATACTGTGGAGAAGTTGGGGGGGGGGGGGGGGGGGGAGGGTTGCAAGTGTGGGGTAGATACAGGCATTGTGACATTGAGACATAGAGAGGAAGAATCAGGTTGAGAAATAGGCAGAAACACAGGGTAGAAACAGAAGGAGAATAACAGAGGAGCAGTATCAGAGACCGAGAATCAGAGGGAGAGAAAGATACAGAGAATCAGGAAGGGAGCAAGAGAAACAAAAGTCAGAGAAAGTGAGGGATAGAAAGAGATACTGAGAAACATTGGGGTGGAAAAACAGATGGAGAACATTGTGATGAAAAAATGAAGAGTGAGAAAGAGGGTAAGAAAGAGATAATGGGAAACTGTGTGGGAGAAACAGTGATGGACACAAGTGGGCGAGAAATTGGGGTAGAAACTGACACAAAAACAGTGGGTGCGAAATATACGATCAGAAACTGAGAGACAGGGAGACAGTAACAGGTGTAGAAGTGGGAGGTGAAACATGAGGCAGGGCAGTGGGCGAGAAAGAAGCACTGGGAAACAGTGGGAAGTGGAGACAGAGAAACAGACTGAGACGAGAGTGGGGGCAGAAACCGACAATGGGCGATAGGCATGACAAACAGCTATATAAAGAGGATGAATCAGAGGAGAAAGAGGGGGGCAGAAACAGGTGGAGAAAGAGTGGGTGAGAAATGTGGCGAGAAAGGAACAATAGAAAATGGAGGACGAGAAACAGGGGAAGAGAAACATATTAAGAAATGGAGATGTATGAACAGAAGGGGTAGACCCAGAGCCGAAGGAAGAGACACTAGGGAGAGAGGCACCAAACCGAGGGGGTGGAAACATGGGACTCCACGGGATCGGGTCACTGTAGAATCAGAGTTCAGGCCTTGATTCTGGGTTTCCCTGTGGAGCAATCAGGAAGCCGGTCGTTTACCCTGGGCCTGCAAATCTAGCATTACTAATACTCAGAAAAAGAGAGACAAGAGAAAGAAAAAAGAGACAAAGAGAGAGAGAGGAAAAAAGAGAAAAAGAGAAAGAAAAATAGCAAAAGAGAGTGAAAAAGAGGGAGAAAACAGAGAAAGAGACAGTAAAAGAGAGAAAAATAGAGATAAAAAGTGAAAGACTAAGAGAAAAAGTGAGAAAAGGAGAGAGAAAAAGACAGAAAAAAGAGTGAGGAAAAAGAGAAGAAGAGAAGAGAGAAAATGAGAGTGAAAAAGAGAAAAAGGGAGAAAATGAGAGCGAAAAGAGATAGAAAAAGAGAGAGAAAGAAAGAAAAAGAGAGAGAAAAAGAAATTGAGAGAAAAAGAGAAGAGGGAGAGAAAATGAGTGAAAAAGAGAGAAAACGAGAGAGAAAAAGGGAGAGAAAGAGACAGAAAAAGAGATAAAAAGAGTGAAAAAGAGAGAAAACAGAAAATGAGAGAGAAAAAGAGACAAGAGAAAGAAAAAAGAGACAAAGAGAGAGAAAGGGAGGAAAAGAGAGAAAAAGAAAGAAAAATAGCAAAAGAGAGTGAAAAAGAGGGAGAAAACAGAAAAAGAGAGAAAGAAAGAGTCAGTAAAAGAGAAAAATGAAAGAAAAAAGAGAATGAGAGAAAAAAGACAGAAAAAGAGACAAAAAGAGAATAAGAGAGAAAAAAGACAGAGAAAAAGAGAAGAAGAGAAAAATAGAAAAAGTGAGCGAAAGAGAGAGAGAGAAAATGAGAGTGAAAAAAGAGAAAAGGAGAAAATGAGAGAGAAAAAGAGATAAAGGGAGAGAAAAGGGAGAAAAATGAGAGGAAAAAGAGAAAGAAAAAAGAGAGAGAAAGAAAGAGAAAAAGAGGGAGAAAGACAAAAAGAAAAAAAGAAAAAGTGGAAGAAAAACAGAAAAAGAGAGAAAGAAAGAGACAGAAAAAGCAAGAGAAAAAGTGAGAGAAAAATAAAAATTGAGAGAGAAAAACAAAGAGAAAAA
Source organism: Chiloscyllium plagiosum (assembly GCF_037043375.1). NCBI lineage: Eukaryota > Metazoa > Chordata > Chondrichthyes > Orectolobiformes > Hemiscylliidae > Chiloscyllium > Chiloscyllium plagiosum. Next base: position 29,746 of record NW_028270141.1, on the reverse strand, counting down.
GAGAAAGAAAAAGAGAGGAAAAGAAAGAAACAGAAAAGAGAGAGAGAAGAGAAAAAGAGAGAAAAATAGAAAAAGAGAAAAATAGAGCGAAGAAGAGAGCAAATTAGAATGAAAAACTGAGAAAAGAGAGAAGGGAGAGAAAAAGAGATAAAGAGAGAAGAAGAGAGAAAAAGAGTGAAATGAGAGCGAAAAAGAGAGAGAAAAAAGAGAAAAGGAGAGAGAAAAAGTGAAAAAGAGAGAGGAAAAGAGAAAAAGAGAAAGAAAATGAGAGAGAGAAAGAAAATGAGAGAGAAAAAGACAGAACAAGACAGAAAAAAAGAGAAAAAATGTGAGAAAAAGAGAAGCAGAGACAGAAAATGAGAGTGAAAAAGAGGGAGAAAATGAGAGCGAAAAGAGATAGAAAAAGGAAGAATTAGAGAAAAAGAGAAGGAAAAAGAGAAAGAGAGAGAAGAAGAGAAAAAGAGAGAAGAGAGAGAAAATGAGTGAAATAGAGAGAAAAGAGAAAAAAGACAGAAAAAGAAAAATAGTGAGAAAAAGAAAAAAGGGAGAAAAAGAGTAAGAAAAGAGGAAAAGAGAGAAAAAGAGTGAGAAAAGGAGAGAGAGAAAGAGAGAAAAAGGGAGAAAAACAGAAAAAGAGAGAAAACTAGAAAATGAGAGAAAAAGAGAGAGAAAAGGGAGAAAATGAGAGCGAAAAGAGATAGAAAAAGAGAGAATTAGAGAGTGAAAAAGAGAGAGCATTAGAGAGAGAAAAAGAGAGAATTAGAGAGAGAAAAAAGTGAAAAAGAGTAAAAGAGAAGGAAAAAGAGAGAAATTGAGAAAAAAGAGAGCGAAAATGAGAATGAAAAAGAGAGAAAAATGAGAAAACGAGAGAGAAAAAGAGAAGAGAGAAGAAGAGAAAGAAAAAGAGAAAATGAGAGTGAAAAAGAGAGAAAACGAGAAAGAGAGAAAAAGAGAAAATGAGAGAGAAAAGAGGGAGAAAAACTGAAAAAGAAAACGAGAAAATGAGAGAAAATGAGAAAAAAGAGAGAGAAAAGGGAGAAAACGAGAGTGAAAAGAGATAGAAAAGGAAGAGAAAAAGAGAATTAGAGAGAGAAAAAGAGAAGGAAAAAGAGAGCGAAAATGAGAGCAAATGTGAATGAAAAAGACAGAAAAAGGAGAAAACGAGAGTGAAAAAGGGAGAGAAAAAGAGAAAGAAAGAGAAAGAGAAAAAGAGAGAGAGAAGAAGAGAAAAAGAAAGAGAAAAAGAGGGAGAAAAAGAGAGAGAAAATGAGAGAAAAAGAGGAAGAAAAAGAGTGTAAAAGAGAGAGAAAAGGGAGAAAACAAGAGCGAAAAGAGATAGAAAAAGAAAGAGAGAATTAGAGAGAGCAAAAGAGTGAAAAAGAGAAGGAAAAAGAGAGAGAAAAAGAGAAATTGACAGAAAAAGAGAGAGAAAAGGGAGAAAACGAGAGTGAAAAGAGATAGAAAAAGGAAGAGAAAAAGAGAGAATTAGAGAGAGAAAAAGAGAAAAAAAGAGCGAAAACGTGAGATCAAATGAGAATGAAAAACAGCGAAAAAGGAGAAAAAGAGAAGAAAGAGAGAGAAAGAGAGAAGAGGAGAAAAAGAGAGAAAATGAGAGTGAAAAAGATAGAGAAAAGGGAGAGAATAAAGAGCGAAAAAAAGAGCAAATGAGAATGAAAAAGTGAGAGAAAAAGGGAGAAGACGAGAGAGAAAAGGGAGAGAAAAAGAGAGGGAAAAAGTGAGAAAAAAGAAACAGAGAAAAAGGGAGAAAAATAGAGAGAAAACGAGAAAAAGAAAAAAGAAAAAGAGAGAAACAGAGAAAAAGAGAGGAAAAAGAGAGAGAAAAGGAGAGTGAAAAAGAGAGAAAAGGGAGAGAAAAAGAGTGAAAAAGAGAGAAAAAGTGAGAAAAAAGAGAAAAGGGGAGAAAAATAGAGAGAAAACGAGAAAAAGAGAGAAGCAGAGAAAACGAGAGAGGAAATGAGAGTGAAAAAGAGAGAGAAATAGAAAACGAGAGAAAAAGATAGAGAAAAGAGAGAGAGAAAAGAGAGAGAGAAAGAGAGAAAAGAGAGAGAGAAAAGAGAGAAAGAGGGAAAAAGAGGGAATAAAGAGAAAAGGAGAGTGAAAATGAGAGAGAAATAGAGAGAAAAGAGAGAAAATGAGAGAAAAAAGAGAAAAGGGAGAGAAAATGAGAGAAAAAGAGAGAAAAACAGAAAAAGAGTGAAAAGAGAAAAAAGAGACAGAAAAAGGGAGAAAAATAGAGAAAACGAGAAAAACGAGAGAAAAAGAGAAGCAGAGAAAACGAGAGAGAGAAAGTGAGTGAAAGGGGGAGAAAAAGAAAGAGAAAAAGAGGAAAAAGAGAAAAAGACAGAATGAAGAGAGAAAAAGAGAGAGAGAAAAGGAGAGAGAAATAGAGAGAAAAAGAGATAAAAAGTGAAAGAAAAAAGAGAGAAAGAGAAAAGGAGAGAAAAGAGTAAAAGTGAGAAAAAGAGAAAAAGACAGAAAAAAGAATGAGAAAAAGAGAGAAGAGAAAAAGAGAGAAGAGAGAAAATGAGAGTGAAAAAGAGAGAAAAGGGAGAAAACGATAGCGAAAAGAGATAGAAAAAGGAAGAGAAAAAGAATTAGAGAGAGAAAAAGAGAGAAGAGAGAGAAAATGAGTGAAAAAGAGAAAACGAGAAAAGAGAGAGAAAAAGGGAGAGAAAGAGACAGAAAAGCTGAAAAAGAGAGAAAAAAGAAAAAGAGAGAGAAAAAGAAAAATAAAAAGAGAGAAAACAGAGAAAATGAGAGAAAAAAGATAGAGAAAAGAGAGAATAAAGAGAAAAAGAGAAAGAGAAAAGGAGAGTGAAAATGAGAGAAATAGAGAGAAAAAAGAGAAGGGAGAGAAAATGAGAGAGAAAAACAGAAAAAGAGGGTGAAAAAGAGAGAAAAATAGAAAAAAGAAAAACGAGAGAAAAAGAGAAGCAGAGAAAACGAGAGAGAGAAAGTGAGTGAAAGGGGGAGAAAAAGAGAGGAAAAAGAGAAGACAGAATAAAGAGAGAAAAAGAGAGAGAAGAGAAAGAGAGAAAAGGAGAGTGAAAAAGGGAGAGAAATAGAGAGAAAAAGAGATAAAAAGTGAAAGAAAAAAGAGAAAGAGAAAAAGAGTGAGAAAAGGAGAGAAAAGAGTAAAAGTGAGAAAAAGAGAAAGAAAAAGAGAAAAAGACAGAAAAAAGAGAGAAGAGAGAGAAAATGAGAGAGAAAAAGGGAGAAAACGATAGCGAAAAGAGATAGAAAAAGGAAGAGAGAAAGAGAGAGAAAAAGAGAGAAAAAGAAATTGAGAGAAAAAGAGAGAAGAAGAGAGAGAAAATGAGAGTGAAAAAGAGAGAATAGAGAGAGTAAAAGGGCAAGAAAGAGACAGAAAAACAGAGAAAAAGAGAGATTAAGAGAGGAAAAAGAAAAAGAGAGAGAAAAAGAGTGAAAAAGAGAGAAAGAAAGAGACAGTAAAAGAGAGAGAAAAGAGAAAAAGTGAAAGAAAAAAGAGAAAGAGAAAAAGAGTGAGAAAAGGAGAGAGAAAAAGAGTGAAAATGTGAAGAGAGAAAAAGAAAGAAAAAGAGAATAAGAGAGAAAAAAGACAGAGAAAAAGAGAGAGAAGAAGAGAAAAATAGAAAAAGTGAGCGAAAAAGAGAGAAAACGAGAGAGAAAAGAGAGAGAAAAAGAGATAAAGAGAGAAGAGAGAAACGAGAGCGAAAAAGGGAGAGAAAAAGAGAGAGAAAACAGAGAAAATGAGAGAAAAAAGACATAGAAAAAGAGAGACAAGAGAAAGAAAAAAGAGGCAAAGAGAGTGAGAACGGGAGGATAAGAGAGAGAAAGAGAAAAAGAGAGAAAAATAGCAAAAGAGTGAAAAAGAGGGAGAAAACAGAGAAAAAGAGAGAAAGAAAGAGACAGTAAAAGAGAAGAAAAAGAGTCAAAGAGAGAGAAAAAGTGGAAGGGAAAAGAGAAAAAGAGTGAGAAAAGGAGAGAAAAAGAGAGAAAAGAGAAAAAGAGAGTGAAAATGTGAAAAAGAGAGAAAAAGAGAAAGAAAAAGAGAGAGAAAAGACAGAGAAAAAGAGAGAAAAATAGAAAAAGGGAGAAAAGAGAGAGAAAAAGTGAGCGAAAAAGAGAAAGAGAAAATGAGAGTGAAAAGAGAGAAAAAGAGAAAGAGAAAATGAGAGTGAAAAGGAGAAAAAGAGATAAAGGGAGAAAAACGAGAGAAAAATGAGAGAAAAAAGAGAAGAGAGAAAATGAGAGTGAAAAAGAGAGAGAAATAGAGAGTGAAAAAGTGGAAGAAAAACAGAAAAAGAGAGAAAGAAAGAGATAGAAAAAGCGAGAGAAAAAGAGAAAAAGTGAGAGAAAAAGATAAAAATTTAGAGAAAAAGAGAGAAAGAGAAAAAGAGTGAGAAAAAGAGAGTGAAAAAGAGAGAGAAAATGAGAAAGAAAAAGAGAGGAAAAGAAAATAAACAGAGAGAAGAGAAAAAGAGAGAGAAAAATAGAAAAAGCGAGAAAAATAGAGCGAAGAAGAGAGAGAGCAAATTAGAATGAAAAACTGAGAGAAAAAGAGAGAAAACAAGAGAGAAAAGAGAGAATAAGGGAGAGAAAAAGAGATAAAGAGAAGAAGAAAGAAAAAGAGAAACGAGAGCGAAAAAGAGAAAGAGAAAGAAAAAGAGAGGAAAAAGAGTGAGAAAAGGAGAGAAAAGAGAGAGCAAAAGAGAAAAAGAGAGAGGAAAAGAGAAAGAAAATGAGAGAGAACAAGAGGGAGAAAAAGAGAGAGAAAAACAGAGAAAGAGAGAGAAAACGAGAAAAAGAGAGAAAATGTGAGAGAAAAAGACAGAAAAAAAGAGAGAAAAGAAAGTGAGAAAAAGAGAGAAGAAGAGAAAAAGAGAGAGAAGAAGAGAGAGAGAAAATGAGAGTGAAAAAGAGAGAGAAAAGGGAGAAAACGAGAGCGAAAAGAGATAGAAAAAGGAAGAGAAAAAGAGAGAGAATTAGAGAGAGAAAAATAGTGAAAAAGAGAAGGAAAAAGAGAATGAAAAAGAGAAATTGAGAGAAAAAATAGAGAAAAAGAGAGCGAAAACGAGAGAGAGTAAATGAGAATGAAAAAGTGAGAGAAAATGAGAGAGAAAAGAGAGTGAAAAAGAGAGAAAACGAGAGAGAAAAGAGAAAAAGAGAAAGAGAGAGAGAAACAGAGAGAGAAGAAGAGAAAAAGAGAAAAAGAGAGAGAAAATGAGAGTGAAAAAGAGAAATTGAGAGAAAAAAGAGAGAAAAAGGGAGAGAAAACAAGAGAGAACAAATGAGAATGAAAAAGTGAGAGAGAAAGGAGAAAGCGAGAGAGAAAAGAGAGAGAAAAAGGTGAGAAAAAGAGAAAAAGACAAAAAAAGAGAAAAAAAGTGCGAAAAAGAGAGAAGAAGAGAAAAAGAGAGAGAAAATGAGAGTGAAAAAGAGAGAGAAAAGGGAGAAAACGAGAGTGAAAAGAGATAGAAAAAGGAAGAGAAAAAGAGAGAATTAGAGAGTGAAAAAGAGAGAGAAAAAGAGAATGAAAAAGAAAGGTTGAGAGAAAAAATGGAGAGAAAAAGAGAGCGAAAACGAGAGAGAGCAAATGAGAATGAAAAAGTGAGAGAAAAAGGAGAAAATGAGAGAGAAAAAAGAGAGAAAAAGAGAGACAAAGAGAGAGAGAAAAAAGAGGAAGAGAGAGAGAAACAGAGAGAAAAGAAGAGAAAAAGAGAAGCAGAGAAAACGAGAGAGAATATGAGAAAAAGAGAGAGAGAAAGTGAGTGAAAGGGGGAGAAAAAGAGAGAGAAAAAGAGAGGAAAGAGAAAAAGACAGAATAAAGAGAGAAAAAGAGAGAGAAGAGAAAGAGAGAAAAGGAGAGTGAAAAAGAGAGAGAAATAGAGAGAAAAAGAGATAAAAAGTGAAAGAAAAAAGAGAGAAAGAAAAAGAGAGAAAAGGAGAGAGAAAAGAGAGTAAAAGTGAGAAAAAGAGAAAAGACAGAAAAAAGAGTGAGAAAAAGAGAGAAAATGAGAGTGAAAAGAGAGAAAAAGGGAGAAAACGATAGCGAAAAGAGATAGAAAAAGGAAGAGAGAAAGAGAGAGAATTAGAGAGAGAAAAAGAGAAAGAAAAAGAGAGAAAATGAGAGAGAAAAGAGAGAGTAAAAGGGAGAGAAAGAGACAGAAAAACAGAGAAAAAGAGAGATTAAGAGAGAAAAAAGAAAAAGAGAAATAAAAAGAGAGAAAACAGAGAACATGAGAGAAAGAAAGAGACAGTAAAAGAGAGAGAAAAAGAGAGAAAAAGAGAAAGAAAAAGAGAGTGAAAAACAGAAAAAGAGAGAGAAAACGAGAAATAGAGAAAAAAGAGAGAAAAAGAGAGAGAAAAAGAGAGAAAAATAGAGTGAAAGAGAGAGAAAAAGAGACGAAAAAGAGAAAAAGAGAGAGAAGAGAAAAAGAGACAGAAAAAGAGAGAGAAAAGGAGAGTGAAAAAGAGAGAGAAAATGAGAAAAAAAGAGAGAAAAGGGAGAGAAAAAGAGAATAAGAGAGAAAAGAGAAATAAAAAAGAGAAGTAGAGAGAAAAAAGAGTAAAAGAGAGAAAATTAGAGAGAAAAAGAGTGAAAAAGTGAAAAAGAGAGAGAAAAGGGAGAAAACGAGAGCGAAAAGAGATAGAAAAAGGAAGAGAAAAAGAGAGAATTAGAGAGAGAAAAAGAGAGAAAAAGAGTGATAAAGAGAGAAAAAGAGAGAAAAAGCGAGCGAAAACGAGAGAGAGCAAATGAGAATGAAAAAGAGAGAAAAAGGAGAAAACGAGAGAGAAAAGAGAGAAAAAAGGGAGAGAAAAAGAGAGAGAGAGAAAAAAGAGAGATAGAGAGAGAAAGAGAGAGAGAAAATGCAAGTGAGAAAAAGAGAAAGAGAGCGAGAGAAAGAGAAAGAAAATGAGAATGAAAAAGAGAGAGAATTGGAGAGAAAATGAGAGAAAAAAGGTAGAGAAAAGGGAGAGAAAAAGAGAGAGAAAAAGAGTGAGAAAAGGGACAGAAAAAGAGAGAGAAAAAGAGTGAAAAAAGTGAAAAAGAGAGAGAAAAGAGAGAAAGAAAGAGACAGAAAAAGAGAGAGAAACGGGAGAAAAATAGAGAGAAAACGAGAAAAAGAGAGAAAAAGGGAGAAAAATAGAGAGAAAATGAGAAAGAGAGAAAAAGAGTGAGAAAAGGAGAGCGAAAGAAAAAAAGAGTGAGAAAAGGAGAGAGAAAAAGAGAGAGCAAAAGAGAGAAAAAGAGTGAAAAAGTGAAAAAGAGAGAGGAAAAGAGAAAAAGAGAGAAAAAGAGAAAGAAAAAGAGAGAAAAAGGGAAAGAAAAAGAGAGAAAAAGAGAGTGAAAGAGAGAGAAAAGAGAGGAAAAAGAGAAAAAGAGAGAGAAGAAGAGAAAAAGAGAGAGAAAAAGAGAGAGAGAAAAGGAGAGTGAAAAAGAGAGAAAATGGGAGAAAAAATAGAGAAAAGGGAGAGAAAAAGAGAGAATAAGAGAGAAAAGAGAAAGAAAAAAGAGAAAAAGAGAGAGAAAAAGGGAGAAAAAGAGAGAGAAAATGAGAAAAAGAGAGAAAAAAGAGAAAAAGAGAGAGAAGCTGAGAAAATGAGAGAGAAAAAGAGAGAGAAAAGGAGAGTGAAAAAGAGAGAGAAATAGAGAGAAAGTGAGAGAAAAATGATAGAGAAAAGGGAGAGAAAAAGAGAGAAGAAGAGAAAAAGAGAGAAAAAGAGTGAAAAAGAGAGAAAAAAGAGACAGAAAAAGAGAGAGAAAAAGGGTGAAAGGTAGAGAGAAAACGAGAAAAAGAGAGAAAAAGAGAAAAAGAGAGAGAAAAAGGGAGAAGAGAGAAAACGAGAGAGGAAAAGAGAAAAAGAGAGAAAATGGGAGTGAAAAAGAGAAAAAGAGAGAGAAAAAGAGAGAGAAAAGAGAGTGAAAAAGAGAGAGAGATAGAAAGAAAAAGAGAGAGAAAAGAGAGTGAAAAAGAGAGAGAGATAGAAAGAAAATGAGAGAAAAAAGATAGTGAAAAGGGTGTGAAGAAGAGAAAACGAGAGTGAAAAGAGGGAGAAAAGAGAGAAAAAAGAGACAGAAAAAGACGGAGAAAAAGAGTAAAAGAGAGAAGAAGTGAAAAAGAGAGAGAAAAAGAGAGAAAAAAGAGACAGAAAAAGAGAGAAAAAAAGGGAGAAAAGTAGAGAGAAAACGAGAAAAAGAGAGAAAAAAGAGAGAAAAGGAGAGAGAAAAAGAGAGGAGAGAGAAAAAGAGAAAAAGAGAGAGAGAAAATGAGAGTGAAAAAGAGAGAAAAATAGAGAGACGAGAGAGAAAAGATAAAGAAAAGGGAGAGACAAAGAGAGAAAAAGAGAGAGAAAAGAGAGAAAAAGTGACAAAAAGAGAGAAAAAGAGAGAGAGAAAGAGAAAAAGAGAGAAAAAGTGAAAAAGAGAAAAATAGAGAAAAAGAGAGAAAAAAGAAAAAGGAGAGAAAAAGATAGAAAGAGAGAGAAAACAAGAAAAAGAGAGAGAAAAAGAGAAAAAGTGAGAAAAAAGAGAGAAAAGGAGAGAAAAAAGAGAAAGAGAGAAGAAGAGAGAGAAGAAGAGAGAGAAAAAATGACAGTGAAAATTAGGGAGAAAACAGAGAAAAGGAGAGAAAGAAAGAAAAATAAAAGAAAAAAGAGTAAAAGAGAGAAAAAGAAAAAGAAAAAGAGTGAAAAAGAGAAAAACAGAGAAAAAGTGAGAAAAAAGACAGAGAAAAAGAGAAATTGAGAGAAAATAGAGAGAAAATGAGAGAGAAAAAAGAGTGAAAAAGAGAGCAAATGAAAATGAAAAAGTGAGAGAAAAAGGGAGAAGACGAGAGAGAAAAGAGAGAGAAAAAGGGAGAGAAAAAGAGTAAAAGAGAGTGAAAAAGAGAGTGAAAAAGAGAGAGAAAAAGAGAGAAAAAAGAGACAGAAAAAGAGAGCGAAAAAGGAGAAAAATAGAGAGGAAACGAGAAAAAGAGAGAAAAAAGAGAAAACGAGAGAGAAAAAGGGAGAAGCCGAGAGAGAAAAGAGAGAGAAAAAGGGAGAGAAAAAGAGTGAAAAAGAGAGAGATAAAGAGAGAGAAAAAGGGAGAAAAATAGAGAGAAAACGAGAAAAAGAGACCAAAAAAAAGAAAAAGAGAGAAGCAGAGAAAACGAGAGAGAAAAAGAGAGAGAGAAAATGAGAGTGAAAAAGAGAGAGAAATAGAGAGAAAACGAGAGAAAAATGATAGAGAGAAGAGAGAGAAAGAGAGAAAAAGAGAGGAAAAAAGAGAATAAAGAGAGAAAAAGAGACAGAAGAAGAGAAAAAGAGAAAAAGAGAGAGAAAAGGAGAGTGAAAAAGAGAGAGAATAGAGAGAAAATGAGAGAAAAAAGATAGAGAAAAGGGCAAGAAAATGAGAGAAAAAGCGAGAGAGAAACAGAAAAAGAGAGTGAAAAAGAGAGAGAAAAAGAGAGAAAAAAGAGACAGAAAATGAGAGAGATAAAGAGAAAAGGAGAGAGAAAAAGTGAGTGAAAGGGGGAGAAAAAGAGAGAAAAAGAGAGGAAAAAGAGAAAAAGAGAGAATAAAGAGAGTAAAAGAGAGAAAAAGAGAGAGAAGAAGAGAAAAAGAGAGAGAAAAGGAGAGTGTAAAAGAGAGAGAAATAGAGAGAAAATGAGAGAAAAAAGATAGAGAAAAGGGAGAGAAAAAGAGAGTGAAAAAGAGAGAAAAAGTGGGAAAAAAGAGAGAAAAATAGAGAGAAAACGAGAAAAAGAGAAAAAAGAAAAAAAGAGAGAAGCAGAGAAAACGAGAGAGAAAAAGAGAGAGAGAAAATGAGAGTGAAAAAGAGAGAGAAATAGAGAAATATTTTTCTTTCTCTTTTTCTCTCTTTTTCTCTCCTTTTACTTTCTCGTTTTTCTCTCTTTTTTCTCCCTTTATCTCTTGTTCTCTCTCTTTTTCACTCTCATTTTCTCTCTCTCTTCTTCTCTCTCTTTTCTCTCTTTTTTCTCTCCTTTTTTCTCTTATTTTCTCACTTTTTCTCTTTTTCTCTCTTTTTTCTCTTTTTCTTTCTCTTTTTCTCTCTCTTTTTCTCTCTTTTTCTCTCTTTTTCTCTCTCTTTCTTTCTCTTTTTCTATCTCTTTTTCTTTCTCATTTTCTCTCTCTTTTTCTCTCCTTTTTTCTCCCTTTTTCTTTCTCTTTTTCTCTCTCTTTTTCTCTCCGTTTTCTCTCTCTTTTCTCTCTTGTTTTCTCTCTATTTCTCTCTCCTTTTCACTCTCCTTTACACTCTCTCTTTTTCTCTCTTTTTCTCTTCTCCTCTCTCTTTTTCTCTCTATTTTTCTCTCTCTTTTTCTCCTTATTCTCTCTTTTTCTCTTTTTCCTCTCTTTTTCTCTCACTTTTTCTCTCTCTTTCACTCTCTTTTTCTCTCTTTATCTCTCTATTTTTCTCTTTTTCTCTCTTTTTCTGTCTCTTTTTTCTCTTTTTCTCTCTTTCTTTTTTCTCTCTTTTTCTCTGTTTTCTCTCTTTTTTCACTCTTTTTATCTCTCTTTTTCTTTTTCTCTCGTTTTCTCAGCTTCTCTCTCTTTTTCTTTTTCTCTTTTTCTCTCTTTTTCTCATTTTCTCTCTATTTTTCTCCCCTTTTCTCTCTTTTTCTCTCTTTTTTCTCTTTTTCTCTCTTTCTTTTTTCTCTCTTTTTCTCTGTTTTCTCTCTTTTTTCACTCTTTTTCTCTCTCTTTTTCTTTTTCTTTTTCTCTCTCATTTTCTTATATTTTTCTCTCTCTTTTTGCCACTCTTTTTCTCTCTCTTTTTCTCTCCCTTTTTCTTTCTCTCTTTCTTTCTATTTTTCTCTCTCTCTTTCTCTTTTTCTCTCTCTTTTTCTTTCTCGTTTTCTCTCTCTTTTTCTCTCCCTTTTTCTCTCTTTTTCTTTCTCTTTTTCTCTTTTTCTCTCTTTTTATATTTTTCTCTCTCTTTTTGTCACTTTTTCTCTCTTTTTCTCTCCCTTTTTCTTTCTCGTTTTCTCTCTCTTTTTCTCTTGTTCTCTCCCTTTTTCTCTCTCATTTTCTTTCTCTTTTTCCCTCTCTTTTTCTCTCTCTTTTTCTCTCTTTTTCTCTCCGTTATCTCTCTCTTTTTCTCTCTCGTTTTCTCTATTTCTCTCTCTTTTTCACTCTCCTTTTCTCTCTCTCTTTTTCTCTCTCTTTTTCTCTTTTTCTCTCTCGTTTTCACAGCTTCTCTCTCTTTTTCTCTTTTTCTCTCTCGTTTTCTCAGCTTCTCTCTTTTTCTCTTTTCTCTCTCTTTTTCTCTCGTTTTGCTCTCTTTTACTTGTTTTCTCTCTATTTTTCTCCCTTTTCTCTTCTTTTTCTCTCTCTTTTTTCTCTCTCTTTTTCACTCTCTTTTTTGTTTTTCTCTCTCTTTTTCTCTCATTTTCTCTCCCTTTTCTCTATCTTTTTTCTCTCATTTTCTTTCTATTTCTCTCTTTTTCACTCTCCTTGTCTATCCCATTTTCTCTTTTTCTCTCTCTTTTTCTCTTCTTCTCTCTCTTTTTCTCTCTTTCTCTCTTTATTCTCTTTTTCCCTCTCTTTTTCTCTCTTTCTCTCATTTCTCTATCTATTCTCTCTATTTCTCTCTCTTTTTCACTCTCATTTTCTCTCTCATTTTCTCTCTCTCTTTTTCTCTTTTCTCTCTCGTATTCTCTGCTTCTCTCTTTTTCTCATTTTCTCTCTATTTTTCTCCCTCTTTCTCTCTCTTTTTCTCTCTTTTTTCTCACTTTTTCTCTCTCTTTTTCACTCTCTTTTTCTCTCCCTTTTCTCTATCTTTTTTCTCTCATTTTCTCTCTATTTCTCTCTCTTTTTCACTCTCCTTTTCTCTCTTTTTCTCTTCTTCTCTCTTTTTCTCTCGCGTTTTCTCTCTTTATTCTCTCTTTTTCTCTTTTTCCTCTCTTTTTCTCACTTTTTCTCTCTCTTTTTCTCTCTCTTTTTCTCTCCCTTTTTCTCTCTCTCTTTCTTTCTCTTTTTCTATCTCTTTTTCTCTTTTTCTCTCTTTTTCTTTCTCTTTTTCTCTCCCTTTTTCTCTCTTTTTCTTTCTCTTTTTCTCTCTCTTTCTCTTTTCTCTCTCTTTTTCTCTCTTTTTCTCTCCGTTTTCTCTCTTTTCTCTCTTGTTTTCTCTCTATTTCTCTCTCCTTTTCATTCTCCTTTACTCTCTCTCTTTTTCTCTCTCTTTTTCTCTTCTTCTCTGTCTTTTTCTCTCTATTTCTCTCTCTTTTTCACTCTCCT
>NW_028270140.1:165325765-165390765 GCF_037043375.1 Chiloscyllium plagiosum | reverse complement strand
CTGTATTTGGTGTGTATGTGCGTGTGCGTGTATGTGCGTGCTTGTGTGAGTGTGCACGGCTTGTGAGTGAATGTGTGAGCAAGAGTGAGTGTGAGTGAGTGTGTGTGAGTGAGTGTGTGTGAGTGAGTGTGTGTGAGTGAGTGTGAGTGTGTGAGAGTGAGTGAGTGTGTGAGTCTGTGTGTGAGTGTGTGTGAAAGTGTGTGTGTCTGAGTGTGTGTGTCTAAGTGTGTGTGTATGTGTGTTTGTGTGTGTGAGTGTGTGTGGGTGTGAGCGTGTGTGTGTGTGTGAGAGAGAGTGGGTGTGTGTGTCTGAATGTGTGTGTCTGAGTGAGTGTGTGTGTGAGCGAGTGTGTGTGAGTGTATTTATGTGTGTGTGTGAGTGTGTGTGTGAGTGTTTGTGTGTGTGTGAGTGGGTGCGTGAGTTTGTGTGTGTGAGTGTGTGTATGAGTGTGTCTGAGTGTGTGTGTGAGAATGTGTCTGTGTGAGTGTGCATGAGTGTGAGAGTGTGTGAGGTGTGTCTGTGAGTGTCTGTGAGTGTGTGTGTGAGTGTGTGTGTGAGTGTGTGTGCGTGTGTGTGTGTAAGTGTGTGTGTGTGAGTGTGTGTGTGAGAGAGTGTGTGAGTGTCTGTGTGTGTGACTGTGTGTGCGTGAGTGTGTGTGTGTGAGTGTTTGTGTGTGTGTGTGTGAGTGTGTGTGCAAGTGAGTGTGCGAGTTTATGTGTCTGAGTGTATGAGTGTGTGTGTGTGAGTGTGTGTGTGTGAGAGTGAGTGTGTGTGTGAGCGTGAGTGTCTGTGTGAGAGAGTGTGTGTGAGTGTGTCTGAGAATGTGTGTCTGTGTGCATGTGGTGTGAGTGTGTGAGTGAGTGTGTGTGTAGTGTGTGTGTCTGAGTGTGTGTGTCTGAGTTTGTGTGTGTGTGAGTGTATCTGTGTGTGTGAGTGTGTGTATGTGTGTGTGTGTATGTGTATGCAAGTGAGTGAGTGTGAGTGTGTGTGTTTGAGTTTGTGTGTGTGTGTAAGTGTGTGTATGAGTGTGTGTGAGTGTGAGTATGGATGCGTGTGTGTGAGAGTGCCTGTTTGTGTGAGTGTGTCTGAGTGTATGAGTGTGTGAGTGTGTGTGTGTGTGTGTGTGTGAGTGTGTGTGTGTGTGAGAGTGAGTGTGTGTGTGAGCGTGAGTGTCTGTGTGAGAGAGAGTGTGTGAGTGTGTCTGAGAATGTGTGTCTGTGTGCGTGTGGTGTGAGTGTGTGAGTGAGTGTGTGTGTAGTGTGTGTGTCTGAGTGTGTGTGTCTGAGTTTGTGTGTGTGTGAGTGTGTCTGTGTGTGTGAGTGTGTGTATGTGTGTGTGTGTATGTGTATGCAAGTGAGTGAGTGTGAGTGTGTGTGTTTGAGTTTGTGTGTGTGTGTGAGTGTGTGTATGAGTGTGTGTGTGTGAGTGTGAGTATGGATGCGTGTGTGTGAGAGTGCCTGTTTGTGTGAGTGTGTCTGAGTGTATGAGTGTGTGAGTGTGTGTGTGTGTGTGAGAGTGAGTGTGTGTGTGAGCGTGAGTGTCTGTGTGAGCGTGAGTGTCTGTGTGAGAGAGAGTGTGTGAGTGTGTCTGAGAATGTGTGTCTGTGTGCGTGTGGTGTGAGTGTGTGAGTGAGTGTGTGTGTCTGAGTTTGTGTGTGTGTGAGTGTGTCTGTGTGTGTGAGTGTGTGTATGTGTGTGTGTATGTGTATGCAAGTGAGTGAGTGTGAGTGTGTGTGTTTGAGTTTGTGTGTGTGTGTAAGTGTGTGTATGAGTGTGTGTGTGTGAGTGTGAGTATGGATGCGTGTGTGTGAGAGTGCCTGTTTGTGTGAGTGTGTCTGAGTGTATGAGTGTGTGAGTGTGTGGGTGTGTGAGTGTGTGTGTGTGTGAGAGTGAGTGTGTGTGTGAGCGTGAGTGTCTGTGTGAGAGAGAGTGTGTGAGTGTGTCTGAGAATGTGTGTCTGTGTGCGTGTGGTGTGAGTGTGTGTGTAGTGTGTGTGTCTGAGTGTGTGTGTCTGAGTTTGTGTGTGTGTGAGTATGTCTGTGTGTGTGTATGTGTGTGTGTGTATGTATATGCAAGTGAGTGAGTGTGAGTGTGTGTGTTTGAGTTTGTGTGTGTGTGTGAGTGTGTGTATGAGTGTGTGTGTGTGAGTGTGAGTATGGATGCGTGTGTGTGAGAGTGCCTGTTTGTGTGAGTGTGTCTGTGTGTGTGAGTGTCTGTGTGCGTGAGTGTGTGTGCGAGTGTCTGTGTGTATGTGTATGCAAGTGAGTGAGTGTGAGTGTGTGTGTTTGAGTTTGTGTGTGTGTGTGAGTGTGTGTATGAGTGTGTGTGTGTGAGTGTGAGTATGGATGCGTGTGTGTGAGAGTGCCTGTTTGTGTGAGTGTGTCTGTGTGTGTGAGTGTCTGTGTGCGTGAGTGTGTGTGCGAGTGTCTGTGTGTATGTGTATTCGAGTGAGTGAGTGTGAGTGTCTGAGTTTGTGTGTGTGTGTGAGTGAGTTTAAGAGTGTGAGTGTGTGTGTGTGTGTCTGTGTGTGTGTATGTGTGTGTGAGTGTCTGTGTATGTGTGAGCGTGTGTGTGTTTGAGTGTGTGTGTGAGTGTGCGTATGTGTGAATGTGTGCGTGTGCGTCTCTGTGCGTGTGAGTGTGTGCGTGTGAGTGTGTGTGAGAGTCTGTGTGTGTGAGTGCGTGTGTGCTTGTGTGTGTGAGTGTGTGCGTGCGTGAGTGTGTGTGTGAGTGTGTGTGTGTTTGTGAGTGCGTGTGTGTGTCTGTGTGTATGTGTGAGTGTCTGTGTGTATGTGTGTGTGTGTGTGTATGTCTGTGTGCGTGTGTGTGTGTGTGTGTGAGTATGTGTGTGAGTGTGTTTGTGTGAGTGTGTGTTTGTGAGTGTGTGTCTGTGTGTGTGTGCGCGTGTGTGTGTGTCTGTGTGTGTGTGACTGTGTGTGAGTGTGTGTGTCTGAGTGTGTGGGTGTGTGAGTGAGTGTGTGTGAGTGTGTGTGTGAGTGTGCGTGTGAGTGTGTGTCTATGTATGGTGTGAGTGTGTGTGTCTGAGTGTGTGTGAGTGTGTGTGTGTGTGCATGCGTGTGAGTGTGTGTGTGCCTGTGAGCGTGTGTGTGAGTGTGTGTGTGTGTGTGAGTATGTGTGAGTGTATGTGAGTGAGTGTGTGTGAGTGTTTGTGAGTTTGTGTGTGTGAGTGTGCGTGTGAGTGTATGTGAGTGTGTGTGTGTGGATGAGGTGGGTGTGTGAGTGTGTGTCCATGTGAGTGAATGTGAGTATGTGTATGTGTGTGAGTATGTGTATGTGTGTGAGTGAGTGTGTGTGTGTGTGTCTGTGTGTGAGTGTGAGTGTGTGTTTGTGTGTGAGTGTGTGGGGGTGTGAGTGTGTGTGTGAGTGTGAGTTCTGTGTGTGAGTGAGTGTGTGTGTGAGTGTGGGAGGGTATGTGTGTGAGTGTGTGTGTTTGTGTGTGAGTGTGTGTGTGAGTGTGTGTGTGCGTGTGAGTGTGTGTGAGGGTATGTGTGAGTGTGGGTGAGTGTGTGTGTGTTTTTGTGTGTGAGTGTGTATGAGTGTGTGTGAGTGTGAGTGTGCGTGTGAGTGTGTGTGTGTGGTTGAGTGTGGTTGTGTGAGTGTGTGTATGTGAGTGTGTGTGATGTGAGTGTGTGTGTGAGTGTATGTGAGTGTGTGTGTGGATGAGTGTGGGTGTGTGAGTGTGTGCATGTGAGTGTGTGCATGTGGTTGAGTGTGGGTGTGTGAGTGTGTGTATATGTGTGTGTGAGTGTGTGGGGGGGTGTGTGTGTGAGTGTGAGTGTCTGTGTGTGAGTGAGTGTGTGTGTGGGTGAGTGAGTGTGTGTCCATGTGAGTGAATGTGAGTATGTGTATGTGTGTGAGTATGTGTATGTGTGTGAGTGAGTGTGTGTGTGTGTGTCTGTGTGTGAGTGTGAGTGTGTGTTTGTGTGTGAGTGTGTGGGGGTGTGAGTGTGTGTGTGAGTGTGAGTTCTGTGTGTGAGTGAGTGTGTGTGTGAGTGTGGGAGGGTATGTGTGTGAGTGTGTGTGTTTGTGTGTGAGTGTGTGTGTGAGTGTGTGTGTGCGTGTGAGTGTGTGTGAGGGTATGTGTGAGTGTGGGTGAGTGTGTGTGTGTTTTTGTGTGTGAGTGTGTATGAGTGTGTGTGAGTGTGAGTGTGCGTGTGAGTGTGTGTGTGTGGTTGAGTGTGGTTGTGTGAGTGTGTGTATGTGAGTGTGTGTGATGTGAGTGTGTGTGTGAGTGTATGTGAGTGTGTGTGTGGATGAGTGTGGGTGTGTGAGTGTGTGCATGTGAGTGTGTGCATGTGGTTGAGTGTGGGTGTGTGAGTGTGTGTATATGTGTGTGTGAGTGTGTGGGGGGGTGTGTGTGTGAGTGTGAGTGTCTGTGTGTGAGTGAGTGTGTGTGTGGGTGAGTGAGTGTGTGTGAGTGTATGTGTGAGTGTGGGTGAGTGTGTGTGTGTGTTTGTGTGTGTGTGTGTGTGTGAGTGTGTGTGTGTGTGAGTGCATGTGTGTGTGTGCGTGTGAGTGTAAGTGTGAGTGTGGGTGAGTGTGTGTGTATGTGTTTATGTGTGTGTGTGTGTGAGTGCGTGTGCGTGTGTGTGAGTGCGTGTCGGTGTGTGTGTGCGTGTGAGTGTGTGTGTGTGTGAGTGTGTGTGAGTATGTGTTTGTATCTGTGTGTGTGAGTGTGTGTCTGTGAGTGTGAGTGTGTGAATGTGTGTGTGTGCGTGTGTGTGTGAGTGTGTGTGTGTGAGTGTATGAGTGTGTGAGTGTGAGAGTGTGTGTCTGTGTGTGTGTGCCCGTGCGAGTGTGTGTGTGAGTGTATGTGTGTGAGAGTGTGTGTGTGTGTGTGTGAGAGTGTGTGTGTGTGAGTGTGTGTGTGTGTGTGTGCCCGTGCGAGTGTGTGAGTGTATGTGTGTGTGAGTGTGTGAGAGAGTGTGTGTGTGAGTGTGTGTGAGTATGTGTGAGTGTGTGTGAGTGTGTGTGTGTGACTGTGTGTGTGCGAGTGTGTGTGTGTCTGTGTGAGTGTGTCTGTGTGAGTGTGTGTGTGTGTGTGTGTGTGAGTGTGTGAGAGTGTGAGTCTGTGCCCAGTGCAGTACAGAGCCGTATCGAAGGGGGGTACTTGCTGAGTAACACATTGCACTCTCCGATAGGTCACTATCCTGCAGATCTCCGGCCCTTCCTCCCAAGTGGCCAATCCTGTCATGTTTTACCTGGATGGAACTCTCCGGAACGTCTCCATCTACACTTTCGGATACGCTCAGGGTATCACCCTGACCGATCCCATCGGTAAGAGCTCTCAATCCTGTACAAGATCCGCACATCCAGGAATGGGCAGATCCCAGTAACACTCAATGTCCTTCCTTCCCAGGTCAACACCAGTCCCTCTCGGAACGTTCCGGAGTCCTTGCATCGGTGAAATCCTTGGGGAACCTGCGAGTGGTGCAACTCCGCTCTCCGATCCAGGCAGGAGTGTGGGAAATTAGGTACCGAGCAGAAGGGATGCGAAGCCTCCGAATTATCGGTGAGTTCGTCAAAACGACAGACCCGATGTTCACCCGCCCCATCACAGAGCACTGTAACACCCGCCCCATCACAGAGCACTGTAACACCCGCCCCATCACAGAGCACTGTAACACCCGCCCCATCACAGAGCACTGTAACACGCACCCCATCACAGAGCACTGTAACACCCGCCCCATCACAGAGCACTGTAACACCCACCCCATCACAGAGCACTGTAACACCCGCCCCATCACAGAGCACTGTAACACCCGCCCCATCACAGAGCACTGTAACACCCGCCCCATCACAGAGCACTGTAACACACACCCCATCACAGAGCACTGTAACACCCGCCCCATCACAGAGCACTGTAACACCCGCCCCATCACAGAGCACTGTAACACCCGCCCCATCACAGAGCACTGTAACACCCGCCCCATCACAGAGCACTGTAACACCCGCCCCATCACAGAGCACTGTAACACCCGCCCCATCGCAGAGCACTGTAACACGCACCCCATCACAGAGCACTGTAACACCCGCCCCATCACAGAGCACTGTAACACCCACCCCATCACAGAGCACTGTAACACCCGCCCCATCACAGAGCACTGTAACACGCACCCCATCACAGATCACTGTAACAGGCACCCCATCACAGAGCACTGTAACACTCGCCCCATCACAGAGCACTGTAACACCCGCCCCATCACAGAGCACTGTAACACCCACCCCATCACAGAGCACTGTAACACCCACCCCATCACAGAGCACTGTAACACCCGCCCCATCGCAGAGCACTGTAACACCCGCCCCATCACAGAGCACTGTAACACCCGCCCCATCGCAGAGCACTGTAACACCCGCCCCATCGCAGAGCACTGTAACACCCGCCCCATCACAGAGCACTGTAACACCCGCCCCATCACAGAGCACTGTAACACCCGCCCCATCGCAGAGCACTGTAACACCCACCCCATCACAGAGCACTGTAACACCCACCCCATCGCAGAGCACTGTAACACCCGCCCCATCGCAGAGCACTGTAACACCCGCCCCATCACAGAGCACTGTAACACCCGCCCCATCACAGAGCACTGTAACACCCGCCCCATCGCAGAGCACTGTAACACCCACCCCAGCGCAGAGCACTGTAACACCCGCCCCATCACAGAGCACTGTAACACCCGCCCCATCGCAGAGCACTGTAACACCCACCCCAGCGCAGAGCACTGTAACACCCGCCCCATCACAGAGCACTGTAACACCCACCCCATCGCAGAGCACTGTAACACCCGCCCCATCACAGAGCACTGTAACACCCGCCCCATCGCAGAGCACTAACACCCGCCCCATCGCAGAGCACTGTAACACCCACCCCATCACAGAGCACTGTAACACCCACCCCATCGCAGAGCACTGTAACACCCGCCCCATCACAGAGCACTGTAACACCCGCCCCATCGCAGAGCACTAACACCCGCCCCATCACAGAGCACTGTAACACCCACCCCATCGCAGAGCACTGTAACACCCGCCCCATCACAGAGCACTGTAACACCCGCCCCATCGCAGAGCACTAACACCCGCCCCATCACAGAGCACTGTAACACCCGCCCCATCACAGAGCACTGTAACACCCACCCCATCGCAGAGCACTGTAACACCCACCCCATCACAGAGCACTAACACCCGCCCCATCACAGAGCATAGTAACACCCGCCCCATCACAGAGCACTGTAACACTCGCCCCATCACAGAGCACTGTAACACCCGCCCCATCACAGAGCACTGTAACACCCGCCCCATCGCAGAGCACTAACACCCACCCCATCGCAGAGCACTGTAACACCCACCCCATCACAGAGCACTAACACCCGCCCCATCACAGAGCACTGTAACACCCGCCCCATCACAGAGCACTGTAACACCCGCCCCATCACAGAGCGTTGTAACACCCGCCCCATCACAGATCACTGTAACACCCGCCCCATCACAGAGCACTGTAACACCCGCCCCATCACAGAGCACTGTAACACCCGCCCCATCACAGAGCACTGTAACACACACCCCATCACAGAGCACTGTAACACCCGCCCCATCACAGAGCACTGTAACACCCGCCCCATCACAGAGCATAGTAACACCCACCCCATCACAGAGCACTGTAACACCCGCCCCATCACAGAGCGTTGTAACACCTGCCCCATCACAGAGCACTGTAACACCCGCCCCATCACAGAGCATAGTAACACCCGCCCCATCGCAGAGCACTGTAACACCCGCCCCATCACAGAGCACTGTAACACCCACCCCATCACAGAGCACCGTAACACCCACCCCATCACAGAGCACTGTAACACCCGCCCCATCACAGAGCACCGTAACACCCACCCCATCACAGAGCACTGTAACACCCGCCCCATCACAGATCACTGTAACACCCGCCCCATCACAGAGCACTGTAACACCCACCCCATCACAGAGCACTATAACAGGCACCCCATCACAGAGCACTGTAACACCCACCCCATCACAGAGCACTATAACACCCGCCCCATCGCAGAGCACTGTAACTCCCACCCCATCACAGAGCACTGTCACACCCACCCCATCACAGAGCACTGTAACACCCACCCCATCACAGAGCACTATAACACCCGCCCCATCGCAGAGCACTGTAACTCCCACCCCATCACAGAGCACTGTCACACCCACCCCATCACAGAGCACTATAACAGGCACCCCATCACAGAGCACTGTAACACCCACCCCATCACAGAGCACTATAACAGGCACCCCATCACAGAGCACTGTAACACCCACCCCATCACAGAGCACTGTAACAGGCACCCCATCACAGAGCACTGTAACAGGCACCCCATCACAGAGCACTATAACAGGCACCCCATCACAGAGCACTATAACACCCGCCCCATCGCAGAGCACTGTAACTCCCACCCCATCACAGAGCACTGTCACACCCACCCCATCACAGAGCACTGTAACACCCACCCCATCACAGAGCACTATAACACCCGCCCCATCGCAGAGCACTGTAACTCCCACCCCATCACAGAGCACTGTCACACCCACCCCATCACAGAGCACTATAACAGGCACCCCATCACAGAGCATTGTAACACCCACCCCATCACAGAGCACTGTAACAGGCACCCCATCACAGAGCACTGTAACTCCCACCCCATCACAGAGCACTGTAACTCCCACCCCATCACAGATCACTGTAACACCCGCCCCATCACAGAGCACTATAACACCCGCCCCATCGCAGAGCAAAGTAACACCCGCCCCATCACAGAGCACTATAACACCCGCCCCATCGCAGAGCAAAGTAACACCCGCCCCATCACAGAGCACTGTAACACCCGCCCCATCACAGAGCACTGTAACACCCGCCCCATCACAGAGCACTGTAACGCCCACCCCATCACAGAGCACTATAACACCCACCCCATCACAGAGCACTGTAACACCCGCCCCATCGCAGAGCACTGTAACACCCACCCCATTGCAGAGCACTGTAACAGGCACCCCATCACAGAGCACTGTAACACCCACCCCATCACAGAACACTATAACACCCGCCCCATCACAGAGCACTATAACACCCACCCCATCACAGAGCACTATAACACCCGCCCCATCACAGAGCACTGTAACACCCGCCCCATCACAGAGCATAGTAACACCCGCCCCATCGCAGAGCACTGTAACACCCGCCCCATCACAGAGCACTGTAACACGCACCCCATCACAGAGCACTGTAACACCCACCCCATCACAGAGCACTGTAACACCCACCCCATCACAGAGCACTGTAACACCCACCCCATCACAGAGTACTGTAACACACACCCCATCGCAGAGCACTGTAACACCCACCCCATCGCAGAGCACTGTAACAGGCACCCCATCACAGAGCACTGTAACACCCACCCCAACACAGAGCACTGTAACACCCGCCCCATCACAGAGCACTGTAACACCCGCCCCATCACAGAGCACTGTAACACCCGCCCCATCACAGAGCACTATAACACCCGCCCCATCACAGAGCACTGTAACACCCGCCCCATCACAGAGCACTATAACACCCACCCCATCACAGAGCACTGTAACACCCCCCCATCACAGAGCACTGTAACACCCGCCCCATCACAGAGCACTATAACACCCACCCCATCACAGAGCACTATAACACCCACCCCATCACAGAGCACTGTAACACCCCCCCATCACAGAGCACTGTAACACCCGCCCCATCACAGAGCACTATAACACCCACCCCATCACAGAGCACTGTAACACCCAACATATCACACAGCACTGTAACACCCACCCCATCACAGAGCACTGTAACACCCCCCCATCACAGAGCACTGTAACACCCGCCCCATCACAGAGCACTATAACACCCACCCCATCACAGAGCACTGTAACACCCAACATATCACACAGCACTGTAACACGCACCCCATCACAGAGCACTGTAACACCCACCCCATCACAGAGCACTGTAACACCCACCCCATCACAGAGCACTGTAACACCCGCCCCATCACAGAGCACTGTAACACCCGCCCCATCACAGAGCACTGTAACACCCGCCCCATCACAGAGCACTGTAACACCCACCCCATCGCAGAGCATTGTAACAGGCACCCCATCACAGAGCAGTGTAACACCCACCCCATCACAGAGCACTGTAACACCCGCCCCATCACAGAGCACTGTAACACCTACCCCATCACAGAGCACTATAACACCCGCCCCATCACAGAGCACTGTAACACCCGCCCCATCACAGAGCACTGTAACACCCGCCCCATCACAGAGCACTGTAACACCCGCCCCATCACAGAGCACTGTAACACCCGCCCCATCACAGGGCACTATAACACCCACCCCATCACAGAGCACTGTAACACCCGCCCCATCACAGAGCACTGTAACACCCACCCCATCACAGAGCACTGTAACACCCGCCCCATCACAGAGCACTGTAACACGCACCCCATCACAGAGCACTGTAACACCCACCCCATCACAGAGCACTGTAACACCCGCCCCATCACAGAGCACTGTAACGCCCACCCCATCACAGAGCACTATAACACCCACCCCATCACAGAGCACTGTAACACCTGCCCCATCACAGAGCACTGTAACACCCACCCCATCACAGAGCACTGTAACACCCGCCCCATCACAGAGCACTGTAACACCCGCCCCATCACAGGGCACTGTAACACCCGCCCCATCACAGAGCACTGTAACACCCGCCCCATCGCAGAGCACTGTAACACCCACCCCATCACAGAGCACTGTAACACACACCCCATCACAGAGCACTGTAACACACACCCCATCACAGAGAACTGTAACACCCACCCCATCACAGAGCACTGTAACACGCACCCCATCACAGAGCACTGTAACACCCACCCCATCACAGAGCACTGTAACACACACCCCATCACAGAGAACTGTAACACCCACCCCATCACAGAGCACTGTAACACCCGCCCCATCACAGAGCACTGTAACACCCGCCCCATCACAGAGCACTGTAACACCCGCCCCATCACAGAGCACTGTAACACCCGCCCCATCACAGAGCACTGTAACACCCACCCCATCACAGAGCACTGTAACACACACCCCATCACAGAGCACTGTAACACACACCCCATCACAGAGCATCGTAACACCCGCCCCATCACAGAGCACTGTAACACCCGCCCCATCACAGAGCACTGTAACACCCGCCCCATCACAGAGCACTGTAACACCCGCCCCATCACAGAGCACCGTAACACGCACCCCATCACAGAGCACTGTAACACACACCCCATCACAGAGCATCGTAACACCCGCCCCATCACAGAGCACTGTAACACCCGCCCCATCTCAGAGCACTGTAACACCCGCCCCATCACAGAGCACTGTAACACCCGCCCCATCACAGAGCACTGTAACACACACCCCATCACAGAGCATCGTAACACCCGCCCCATCACAGAGCACTGTAACACCCGCCCCATCACAGAGCACTGTAACACCCGCCCCATCACAGAGCACCGTAACACGCACCCCATCACAGAGCACTGTAACACACACCCCATCACAGAGCATCGTAACACCCGCCCCATCACAGAGCACTGTAACACCCGCCCCATCACAGAGCACTGTAACACCCGCCCCATCACAGAGCACTGTAACACCCGCCCCATCACAGAGCACTGTAACACCCGCCCCATCACAGAGCACTGTAACACCCGCCCCATCGCAGAGCACTGTAACACCCGCCCCATCGCAGAGCACTGTAACACCCGCCCCATCACAGAGCACTGTAACACCCGCCCCATCGCAGAGCACTGTAACACCCGCCCCATCGCAGAGCACTGTAACACCCGCCCCATCACAGAGCACTGTAACACCTGCCCCATCACAGAGCACTGTAACACCCGCCCCATCGCAGAGCACTGTAACACCCACCCCATCACAGAGCACTGTAACACCCACCCCATCGCAGAGCACTGTAACACCCGCCCCATCGCAGAGCACTGTAACACCCGCCCCATCACAGAGCACTGTAACACCCGCCCCATCACAGAGCACTGTAACACCCGCCCCATCACAGAGCACTGTAACACCCGCACCATCACAGAGCACTGTAACACCCACCCGATCACAGAGCACTGTAACACCCGCCCCATCACAGAGCACTGTAACACGCGCCCCATCGCAGAGCACTGTAACACTCGCCCCATCACAGAGCACTGTAACACCCACCCCATCACAGAGCACTGTAACACCCACCCCATCACAGAGCAATAACACCCGCCCCATCACAGAGCACTGTAACACCCGCCCCATCGCAGAGCACTGTAACACCCGCCCCATCACAGAGCACTGTAACACCCGCCCCATCGCAGAGCACTGTAACACCCACCCCAGCGCAGAGCACTGTAACACCCGCCCCATCACAGAGCACTGTAACACCCGCCCCATCGCAGAGCACTGTAACACCCACCGCAGCGCAGAGCACTGTAACACCCGCCCCATCACAGAGCACTGTAACACCCACCCCATCGCAGAGCACTGTAACACCCGCCCCATCACAGAGCACTGTAACACCCGCCCCATCGCAGAGCACTAACACCCACCCCATCGCAGAGCACTGTAACACCCACCCCATCACAGAGCACTAACACCCGCCCCATCACAGAGCATAGTAACACCCGCCCCATCACAGAGCACTGTAACACTCGCCCCATCACAGAGCACTGTAACACCCGCCCCATCACAGAGCACTGTAACACCCGCCCCATCGCAGAGCACTAACACCCACCCAATCGCAGAGCACTGTAACACTCACCCCATCACAGAGCACTAACACCCGCCCCATCACAGAGCACTGTAACACCCGCCCCATCACAGAGCACTGTAACACCCGCCCCATCACAGAGCGTTGTAACACCCGCCCCATCACAGATCACTGTAACACCCGCCCCATCACAGAGCACTGTAACACCCGCCCCATCACAGAGCACTGTAACACCCGCCCCATCACAGAGCACTGTAACACACACCCCATCACAGAGCACTGTAACACCCGCCCCATCACAGAGCACTGTAACACCCGCCCCATCACAGAGCATAGTAACACCCACCCCATCACAGAGCACTGTAACACCCGCCCCATCACAGAGCGTTGTAACACCTGCCCCATCACAGATCACTGTAACACCCGCCCCATCACAGAGCACTGTAACACCCGCCCCATCACAGAGCACTGTAACACCCACCCCATCACAGAGCACTAACACCCGCCCCATCACAGAGCACTGTAACACCCGCCCCATCACAGAGCACTGTAACACCCGCCCCATCACAGAGCGTTGTAACACCCGCCCCATCACAGATCACTGTAACACCCGCCCCATCACAGAGCACTGTAACACCCGCCCCATCACAGAGCACTGTAACACCCGCCCCATCACAGAGCACTGTAACACACACCCCATCACAGAGCACTGTAACACCCGCCCCATCACAGAGCACTGTAACACCCGCCCCATCACAGAGCATAGTAACACCCACCCCATCACAGAGCACTGTAACACCCGCCCCATCACAGAGCGTTGTAACACCTGCCCCATCACAGATCACTGTAACACCCGCCCCATCACAGAGCACTGTAACACCCGCCCCATCGCAGAGCACTGTAACACCCACCCCATCCCAGAGCACCGTAACACCCGCCCCATCACAGAGCACTGTAACACCCGCCCCATCGCAGAGCACTGTAACACCCGCCCCATCACAGAGCACTGTAACACCCACCCCATCACAGAGCACCGTAACACCCACCCCATCACAGAGCACTGTAACACCCGCCCCATCACAGAGCACCGTAACACCCACCCCATCACAGAGCACTGTAACACCCGCCCCATCACAGATCACTGTAACACCCGCCCCATCACAGAGCACTGTAACACCCACCCCATCACAGAGCACTATAACAGGCACCCCATCACAGAGCACTGTAACACCCACCCCATCACAGAGCACTATAACACCCGCCCCATCGCAGAGCACTGTAACTCCCACCCCATCACAGAGCACTGTCACACCCACCCCATCACAGAGCACTGTAACACCCACCCCATCACAGAGCACTATAACACCCGCCCCATCGCAGAGCACTGTAACTCCCACCCCATCACAGAGCACTGTCACACCCACCCCATCACAGAGCACTATAACAGGCACCCCATCACAGAGCACTGTAACACCCACCCCATCACAGAGCACTGTAACAGGCACCCCATCACAGAGCACTGTAACAGGCACCCCATCACAGAGCACTATAACAGGCACCCCATCACAGAGCACTATAACACCCGCCCCATCGCAGAGCACTGTAACTCCCACCCCATCACAGAGCACTGTCACACCCACCCCATCACAGAGCACTGTAACACCCACCCCATCACAGAGCACTATAACACCCGCCCCATCGCAGAGCACTGTAACTCCCACCCCATCACAGAGCACTGTCACACCCACCCCATCACAGAGCACTATAACAGGCACCCCATCACAGAGCATTGTAACACCCACCCCATCACAGAGCACTGTAACAGGCACCCCATCACAGAGCACTGTAACTCCCACCCCATCACAGAGCACTGTAACTCCCACCCCATCACAGATCACTGTAACACCCGCCCCATCACAGAGCACTATAACACCCGCCCCATCGCAGAGCAAAGTAACACCCGCCCCATCACAGAGCACTATAACACCCGCCCCATCGCAGAGCAAAGTAACACCCGCCCCATCACAGAGCACTGTAACACCCGCCCCATCACAGAGCACTGTAACACCCGCCCCATCACAGAGCACTGTAACGCCCACCCCATCACAGAGCACTATAACACCCACCCCATCACAGAGCACTGTAACACCCGCCCCATCGCAGAGCACTGTAACACCCACCCCATTCCAGAGCACTGTAACAGGCACCCCATCACAGAGCACTGTAACACCCACCCCATCACAGAACACTATAACACCCGCCCCATCACAGAGCACTATAACACCCACGCCATCACAGAGCACTATAACACCCGCCCCATCACAGAGCACTGTAACACCCGCCCCATCACAGAGCATAGTAACACCCGCCCCATCGCAGAGCACTGTAACACCCGCCCCATCACAGAGCACTGTAACACGCACCCCATCACAGAGCACTGTAACACCCACCCCATCACAGAGCACTGTAACACCCACCCCATCACAGAGCACTGTAACACCCACCCCATCACAGAGCACTGTAACACCCACCCCATCACAGAGTACTGTAACACACACCCCATCGCAGAGCACTGTAACACCCACCCCATCGCAGAGCACTTTAACAGGCACCCCATCACAGAGCACTGTAACACCCACCCCATCACAGAGCACTGTAACACCCGCCCCATCACAGAGCACTGTAACACCCGCCCCATCACAGAGCACTGTAACACCCGCCCCATCACAGAGCACTATAACACCCGCCCCATCACAGAGCACTGTAACACCCGCCCCATCACAGAGCACTATAACACCCACCCCATCACAGAGCACTGTAACACCCCCCCATCACAGAGCACTGTAACACCCGCCCCATCACAGAGCACTATAACACCCACCCCATCACAGAGCACTGTAACACCCAACATATCACACAGCACTGTAACACCCGAACCATCGCAGAGCACTATAACACCCGCCCCATCACAGAGCACTATAACACCCACCCCATCACAGAGCACTGTAACACCCAACCCATCACAGAGCACTGTAACACGCACCCCATCACAGATCACTGTAACAGGCACCCCATCACAGAGCACTGTAACACCCGCCCCATCACAGAGCACTGTAACACCCGCCCCATCACAGAGCACAGTAACACGCACCCCATCACAGAGCACTGTAACACCCACCCCATCACAGAGCACTGTAACACCCACCCCATCGCAGAGCATTGTAACAGGCACCCCATCACAGAGCAGTGTAACACCCACCCCATCACAGAGCACTGTAACACCCGCCCCATCACAGAGCACTGTAACACCTACCCCATCACAGAGCACTATAACACCCGCCCCATCACAGAGCACTGTAACACCCGCCCCATCACAGAGCACTGTAACACCCACCCCATCGCAGAGCACTGTAACAGGCACCCCATCACAGAGCACTGTAACACCCGCCCCATCACAGGGCACTGTAACACCCGCCCCATCACAGAGCACTGTAACACCCGCCCCATCACAGGGCACTATAACACCCACCCCATCACAGAGCACTGTAACACCCACCCCATCACAGAGCACTGTAACACCCGCCCCATCACAGAGCACTGTAACACGCACCCCATCACAGAGCACTGTAACACCCACCCCATCACAGAGCACTATAACACCCACCCCATCACAGAGCACTGTAACACCCGCCCCATCACAGAGCACTGTAACACCCACCCCATCACAGAGCACTGTAACAGGCACCCCATCACAGAGCACTGTAACACCCGCCCCATCACAGAGCACTGTAACACGCACCCCATCACAGAGCACTGTAACACCCACCCCATCACAGAGCACTATAACACCCACCCCATCACAGAGCACTGTAACACGCACCCCATCACAGAGCACTGTAACACCCACCCCATCACAGAGCACTGTAACACCCGCCCCATCACAGAGCACTGTAACACGCACCCCATCACAGAGCACTGTAACACCCACCCCATCACAGAGCACTATAACACCCACCCCATCACAGAGCACTGTAACACCCGCCCCATCACAGAGCACTGTAACACCCACCCCATCACAGAGCACTGTAACAGGCACCCCATCACAGAGCACTGTAACACCCGCCCCATCACAGGGCACTGTAACACCCGCCCCATCACAGAGCACTGTAACACCCGCCCCATCGCAGAGCACCTTAACACCCACCCCATCACAGAGCACTGTAACACACACCCCATCACAGAGCACTGTAACACACACCCCATCACAGAGCACTGTAACACCCACCCCATCACAGAGCACTGTAACACGCACCCCATCACAGAGCACTGTAACACCCACCCCATCACAGAGCACTGTAACACACACCCCATCACAGAGCACTGTAACACCCACCCCATCGCAGAGCACTGTAACACCCGCCCCATCACAGAGCACTGTAACACACACCCCATCACAGAGCATCGTAACACCCGCCCCATCACAGAGCACTGTAACACCCGCCCCATCACAGAGCACTGTAACACCCGCCCCATCACAGAGCACCGTAACACGCACCCCATCACAGAGCACTGTAACACACACCCCATCACAGAGCACTGTAACACCCACCCCATCACAGAGCACTGTAACACCCGCCCCATCACAGAGCACTGTAACACCCGCCCCATCACAGAGCACTGTAACACCCACCCCATCACAGAGCACTGTAACACCCGCCCCATCACAGAGCACAGTAACACCCGCCCCATCACAGAGCACTGTAACACCCACCCCATCACAGAGCACTGTAACACCCGCCCCATCACAGAGCACAGTAACACGCACCCCATCACAGAGCACTGTAACACCCACCCCATCACAGAGCACTGTAACACCCACCCCATCGCAGAGCATTGTAACAGGCACCCCATCACAGAGCAGTGTAACACCCGCCCCATCACAGAGCACAGTAACACCCGCCCCATCACAGAGCACTGTAACACACACCCCATCACAGAGCATCGTAACACCCGCCCCATCACAGAGCACTGTAACACCCGCCCCATCACAGAGCACTGTAACACCCGCCCCATCACAGAGCACCGTAACACGCACCCCATCACAGAGCACTGTAACACACACCCCATCACAGAGCACTGTAACACCCACCCCATCACAGAGCACTGTAACACCCGCCCCATCACAGAGCACTGTAACACCCGCCCCATCACAGAGCACTGTAACACCCACCCCATCACAGAGCACAGTAACACACACCCCATCACAGAGCACTGTAACACCCACCCCATCACAGAGCACAGTAACACACACCCCATCACAGGGCACTGTAACACCCGCCCCATCACAGAGCACAGTAACACCCGCCCCATCACAGAGCACTGTAACACCCGCCCCATCACAGAGCACAGTAACACACACCCCATCACAGAGCACTGTAACACCCGCCCCATCACAGAGCACTGTAACACGCACCCCATCACAGAGCACTGTAACACCCGCCCCATCACAGAGCACTATAACAGGCACCCCATCACAGAGCACTATAACACCCGCCCCATCGCAGAGCACTGTAACTCCCACCCCATCACAGAGCACTGTCACACCCACCCCATCACAGAGCACTGTAACACCCACCCCATCACAGAGCACTATAACACCCGCCCCATCGCAGAGCACTGTAACTCCCACCCCATCACAGAGCACTGTCACACCCACCCCATCACAGAGCACTATAACAGGCACCCCATCACAGAGCATTGTAACACCCACCCCATCACAGAGCACTGTAACAGGCACCCCATCACAGAGCACTGTAACAGGCACCCCATCACAGAGCACTGTAACTCCCACCCCATCACAGATCACTGTAACACCCGCCCCATCGCAGAGCAAAGTAACACCCGCCCCATCACAGAGCACTATAACACCCGCCCCATCGCAGAGCAAAGTAACACCCGCCCCATCACAGAGCACTGTAACACCCGCCCCATCACAGAGCACTGTAACACCCGCCCCATCACAGAGCACTGTAACGCCCACCCCATCACAGAGCACTATAACACCCACCCCATCACAGAGCACTGTAACACCCACCCCATCACAGATCACTGTAACACCCGCCCCATCGCAGAGCAAAGTAACACCCGCCCCATCACAGAGCACTATAACACCCGCCCCATCGCAGAGCAAAGTAACACCCGCCCCATCACAGAGCACTGTAACACCCGCCCCATCACAGAGCACTGTAACACCCGCCCCATCACAGAGCACTGTAACACCCGCCCCATCACAGAGCACCGTAACACGCACCCCATCACAGAGCACTGTAACACACACCCCATCACAGAGCACTGTAACACCCACCCCATCACAGAGCACTGTAACACCCGCCCCATCACAGAGCACTGTAACACCCGCCCCATCACAGAGCACTGTAACACCCACCCCATCACAGAGCACTGTAACACCCGCCCCATCACAGAGCACAGTAACACCCGCCCCATCACAGAGCACTGTAACACCCGCCCCATCACAGAGCACAGTAACACACACCCCATCACAGAGCACTGTAACACCCACCCCATCACAGAGCACTGTAACATGCACCCCATCACAGAGCACTGTAACACCCGCCCCATCACAGAGCACTGTAACACCCGCCCCATCACAGAGCACTGTAACACCCACCCCATCACAGAGCACAGTAACACACACCCCATCACAGAGCACTGTAACACCCACCCCATCACAGAGCACAGTAACACACACCCCATCACAGGGCACTGTAACACCCGCCCCATCACAGAGCACAGTAACACCCGCCCCATCACAGAGCACTGTAACACCCGCCCCATCACAGAGCACAGTAACACACACCCCATCACAGAGCACTGTAACACCCGCCCCATCACAGAGCACTGTAACACGCACCCCATCACAGAGCACTGTAACACCCGCCCCATCACAGAGCACTATAACAGGCACCCCATCACAGAGCACTATAACACCCGCCCCATCGCAGAGCACTGTAACTCCCACCCCATCACAGAGCACTGTCACACCCACCCCATCACAGAGCACTGTAACACCCACCCCATCACAGAGCACTATAACACCCGCCCCATCGCAGAGCACTGTAACTCCCACCCCATCACAGAGCACTGTCACACCCACCCCATCACAGAGCACTATAACAGGCACCCCATCACAGAGCATTGTAACACCCACCCCATCACAGAGCACTGTAACAGGCACCCCATCACAGAGCACTGTAACAGGCACCCCATCACAGAGCACTGTAACTCCCACCCCATCACAGATCACTGTAACACCCGCCCCATCGCAGAGCAAAGTAACACCCGCCCCATCACAGAGCACTATAACACCCGCCCCATCGCAGAGCAAAGTAACACCCGCCCCATCACAGAGCACTGTAACACCCGCCCCATCACAGAGCACTGTAACACCCGCCCCATCACAGAGCACTGTAACGCCCACCCCATCACAGAGCACTATAACACCCACCCCATCACAGAGCACTGTAACACCCGCCCCATCGCAGAGCACTGTAACACCCACCCCATTCCAGAGCACTGTAACAGGCACCCCATCACAGAGCACTGTAACACCCACCCCATCACAGAACACTATAACACCCGCCCCATCACAGAGCACTATAACACCCACCCCATCACAGAGCACTATAACACCCGCCCCATCACAGAGCACTGTAACACCCGCCCCATCACAGAGCATAGTAACACCCGCCCCATCGCAGAGCACTGTAACACCCGCCCCATCACAGAGCACTGTAACACGCACCCCATCACAGAGCACTGTAACACCCACCCCATCACAGAGCACTGTAACACCCACCCCATCACAGAGCACTGTAACACCCACCCCATCACAGAGCACTGTAACACCCACCCCATCACAGAGTACTGTAACACACACCCCATCGCAGAGCACTGTAACACCCACCCCATCGCAGAGCACTTTAACAGGCACCCCATCACAGAGCACTGTAACACCCACCCCATCACAGAGCACTGTAACACCCGCCCCATCACAGAGCACTGTAACACCCGCCCCATCACAGAGCACTGTAACACCCGCCCCATCACAGAGCACTATAACACCCGCCCCATCACAGAGCACTGTAACACCCGCCCCATCACAGAGCACTATAACACCCACCCCATCACAGAGCACTGTAACACCCCCCCATCACAGAGCACTGTAACACCCGCCCCATCACAGAGCACTATAACACCCACCCCATCACAGAGCACTGTAACACCCAACATATCACACAGCACTGTAACACCCGAACCATCGCAGAGCACTATAACACCCGCCCCATCACAGAGCACTATAACACCCACCCCATCACAGAGCACTGTAACACCCGCCCCATCACAGAGCACTGTAACACGCACCCCATCACAGAGCACTGTAACACCCACCCCATCACAGAGCACTGTAACACCCACCCCATCACAGAGCACTGTAACACCCGCCCCATCACAGAGCACTGTAACACCCAACATATCACACAGCACTGTAACACCCGAACCATCGCAGAGCACTATAACACCCGCCCCATCACAGAGCACTATAACACCCACCCCATCACAGAGCACTGTAACACCCGCCCCATCACAGAGCACTGTAACACGCACCCCATCACAGATCACTGTAACAGGCACCCCATCACAGAGCACTGTAACACTCGCCCCATCACAGAGCACTGTAACACCCGCCCCATCACAGAGCACAGTAACACGCACCCCATCACAGAGCACTGTAACACCCACCCCATCGCAGAGCATTGTAACAGGCACCCCATCACAGAGCAGTGTAACACCCACCCCATCACAGAGCACTGTTACACCCGCCCCATCACAGAGCACTGTAACACCTACCCCATCACAGAGCACTATAACACCCGCCCCATCACAGAGCACTGTAACACCCGCCCCATCACAGAGCACTATAACACCCACCCCATCACAGAGCACTGTAACACCCGCCCCATCACAGAGCACTGTAACACCCGCCCCATCACAGAGCACTGTAACACGCACCCCATCACAGAGCACTGTAACACCCACCCCATCACAGAGCACTATAACACCCACCCCATCACAGTGCACTGTAACACCCGCCCCATCACAGAGCACTGTAACACCCACCCCATCACAGAGCACTGTAACAGGCACCCCATCACAGAGCACTGTAACACCCGCCCCATCACAGGGCACTGTAACACCCGCCCCATCACAGAGCACTGTAACACCCGCCCCATCGCAGAGCACTGTAACACCCACCCCATCACAGAGCACTGTAACACACACCCCATCACAGAGCACTGTAACACACACCCCATCACAGAGCACTGTAACACCCACCCCATCGCAGAGCACTGTAACACCCACCCCATCACAGAGCACTGTAACACCCACCCCATCACAGAGCACTGTAACACCCGCCCCATCACAGAGCACAGTAACACCCGCCCCATCACAGAGCACTGTAACACCCGCCCCATCACAGAGCACAGTAACACACACCCCATCACAGAGCACTGTAACACCCACCCCATCACAGAGCACTGTAACACGCACCCCATCACAGAGCACTGTAACACCCACCCCATCACAGAGCATTGTAACACACACCCCATCACAGAGCACTGTAACACACACCCCATCACAGAGCATCGTAACACCCGCCCCATCACAGAGCACTGTAACACCCGCCCCATCACAGAGCACTGTAACACCCGCCCCATCACAGAGCACTGTAACACCCGCCCCATCACAGAGCACCGTAACACGCACCCCATCACAGAGCACTGTAACACACACCCCATCACAGAGCATCGTAACACCCGCCCCATCACAGAGCACTGTAACACCCGCCCCATCACAGAGCACTGTAACACCCGCCCCATCACAGAGCACTGTAACACCCGCCCCATCACAGAGCACCGTAACACCCGCCCCATCACAGAGCACCGTAACACCCGCCCCATCACAGAGCACCGTAACACCCGCCCCATCACAGAGCACCGTAACACCCGCCCCATCACAGAGCACCGTAACACCCGCCCCATCACAGAGCACCGTAACACCCGCCCCATCACAGAGCACCGTAACACCCGCCCCATCACAGAGCACCGTAACACCCGCCCCATCACAGAGCACCGTAACACCCGCCCCATCACAGAGCACCGTAACACCCGCCCCATCACAGAGCACTGTAACACCCGCCCCATCACAGAGCACCGTAACACCCGCCCCATCACAGAGCACTGTAACACGCACCCCATCACAGAGCACTGTAACACCCACCCCATCACAGAGCACTATAACACCCACCCCATCACAGAGCACTGTAACACCCGCCCCATCACAGAGCACTGTAACACCCACCCCATCACAGAGCACTGTAACAGGCACCCCATCACAGAGCACTGTAACACCCGCCCCATCACAGGGCACTGTAACACCCGCCCCATCACAGAGCACTGTAACACCCGCCCCATCGCAGAGCACTGTAACACCCACCCCATCACAGAGCACTGTAACACACACCCCATCACAGAGCACTGTAACACCCACCCCATCACAGAGCACTGTAACACACACCCCATCACAGAGCACTGTAACACCCGCCCCATCACAGAGCACTGTAACACCCGCCCCATCACAGAGCACTGTAACACCCGCCCCATCACAGAGCACTGTAACACCCACCCCATCACAGAGCACTGTAACACCCGCCCCATCACAGAGCACTGTAACACCCGCCCCATCACAGAGCACAGTAACACGCACCCCATCACAGAGCACTGTAACACCCACCCCATCACAGAGCACTGTAACACCCACCCCATCGCAGAGCATTGTAACAGGCACCCCATCACAGAGCAGTGTAACACCCACCCCATCACAGAGCACTGTAACACCCGCCCCATCACAGAGCACTGTAACACCTACCCCATCACAGAGCACTATAACACCCGCCCCATCACAGAGCACTGTAACACCCGCCCCATCACAGAGCACTGTAACACCCACCCCATCGCAGAGCACTGTAACAGGCACCCCATCACAGAGCACTGTAACACCCGCCCCATCACAGGGCACTGTAACACCCGCCCCATCACAGAGCACTGTAACACCCGCCCCATCACAGGGCACTATAACACCCACCCCATCACAGAGCACTGTAACACCCGCCCCATCACAGAGCACTGTAACACCCGCCCCATCACAGAGCACTGTAACACGCACCCCATCACAGAGCACTGTAACACCCACCCCATCACAGAGCACTGTAACACCCACCCCATCACAGAGCACTGTAACACCCGCCCCATCACAGAGCACTGTAACACCCACCCCATCACAGAGCACTGTAACAGGCACCCCATCACAGAGCACTGTAACACCCGCCCCATCACAGGGCACTGTAACACCCGCCCCATCACAGAGCACTGTAACACCCGCCCCATCGCAGAGCACTGTAACACCCACCCCATCACAGAGCACTGTAACACACACCCCATCACAGAGCATCGTAACACCCGCCCCATCACAGAGCACTGTAACACCCGCCCCATCACAGAGCACTGTAACACCCGCCCCATCACAGAGCACCGTAACACGCACCCCATCACAGAGCACTGTAACACACACCCCATCACAGAGCACTGTAACACCCACCCCATCACAGAGTACTGTAACACCCGCCCCATCACAGAGCACTGTAACACCCGCCCCATCACAGAGCACTGTAACACCCACCCCATCACAGAGCACTGTAACACCCGCCCCATCACAGAGCACAGTAACACCCGCCCCATCACAGAGCACTGTAACACCCGCCCCATCACAGAGCACAGTAACACACACCCCATCACAGAGCACTGTAACACCCACCCCATCACAGAGCACTGTAACACGCACCCCATCACAGAGCACTGTAACACCCGCCCCATCACAGAGCACTGTAACACCCGCCCCATCACAGAGCACTGTAACACCCACCCCATCACAGAGCACTGTAACACCCGCCCCATCACAGAGCACAGTAACACCCGCCCCATCACAGAGCACTGTAACACCCGCCCCATCACAGAGCACAGTAACACACACCCCATCACAGAGCACTGTAACACCCGCCCCATCACAGAGCACTGTAACACACACCCCATCACAGAGCACTGTAACACGCACCCCATCACAGAGCACTGTAACACCCACCCCATCACAGAGCATTGTAACACCCACCCCATCACAGAGCACTGTAACAGGCACCCCATCACAGAGCACTGTAACAGGCACCCCATCACAGAGCACTGTAACACGCACCCCATCACAGAGCACTGTAACACCCACCCCATCACAGAGCATTGTAACACCCGCCCCATCACAGAGCACTGTAACAGGCACCCCATCACAGAGCACTGTAACTCCCACCCCATCACAGAGCACTGTCACACCCACCCCATCACAGAGCACTGTAACACCCACCCCATCACAGAGCACTATAACACCCGCCCCATCGCAGAGCACTGTAACTCCCACCCCATCACAGAGCACTGTCACACCCACCCCATCACAGAGCACTATAACAGGCACCCCATCACAGAGCATTGTAACACCCACCCCATCACAGAGCACTGTAACAGGCACCCCATCACAGAGCACTGTAACAGGCACCCCATCACAGAGCACTGTAACTCCCACCCCATCACAGATCACTGTAACACCCGCCCCATCACAGAGCACTGTAACACCCGCCCCATCACAGAGCACTGTAACGCCCACCCCATCACAGAGCACTATAACACCCACCCCATCACAGAGCACTGTAACACCCGCCCCATCGCAGAGCACTGTAACACCCACCCCATTCCAGAGCACTGTAACAGGCACCCCATCACAGAGCACTGTAACACCCACCCCATCACAGAACACTATAACACCCGCCCCATCACAGAGCACTATAACACCCACCCCATCACAGAGCACTATAACACCCGCCCCATCACAGAGCACTGTAACACCCGCCCCATCACAGAGCATAGTAACACCCGCCCCATCGCAGAGCACTGTAACACCCGCCCCATCACAGAGCACTGTAACACGCACCCCATCACAGAGCACTGTAACACCCACCCCATCACAGAGCACTGTAACACCCACCCCATCACAGAGCACTGTAACACCCACCCCATCACAGAGCACTGTAACACCCACCCCATCACAGAGTACTGTAACACACACCCCATCGCAGAGCACTGTAACACCCACCCCATCGCAGAGCACTTTAACAGGCACCCCATCACAGAGCACTGTAACACCCACCCCATCACAGAGCACTGTAACACCCGCCCCATCACAGAGCACTGTAACACCCGCCCCATCACAGAGCACTGTAACACCCGCCCCATCACAGAGCACTATAACACCCGCCCCATCACAGAGCACTGTAACACCCGCCCCATCACAGAGCACTATAACACCCACCCCATCACAGAGCACTGTAACACCC
The DNA here is from genome assembly GCF_037043375.1 of Chiloscyllium plagiosum. Classification (NCBI taxonomy): domain Eukaryota; kingdom Metazoa; phylum Chordata; class Chondrichthyes; order Orectolobiformes; family Hemiscylliidae; genus Chiloscyllium; species Chiloscyllium plagiosum. The sequence continues at coordinate 165,364,329 of NW_028270140.1, read as the reverse complement.
CCCCATCACAGAGCACTGTAACACCCGCCCCATCACAGAGCACTATAACACCCACCCCATCACAGAGCACTGTAACACCCAACATATCACACAGCACTGTAACACCCGAACCATCGCAGAGCACTATAACACCCGCCCCATCACAGAGCACTATAACACCCACCCCATCACAGAGCACTGTAACACCCGCCCCATCACAGATCACTGTAACAGGCACCCCATCACAGAGCACTGTAACACCCGCCCCATCACAGAGCACTGTAACACCCGCCCCATCACAGAGCACAGTAACACGCACCCCATCACAGAGCACTGTAACACCCACCCCATCACAGAGCACTGTAACACCCACCCCATCGCAGAGCATTGTAACAGGCACCCCATCACAGAGCAGTGTAACACCCACCCCATCACAGAGCACTGTAACACCCGCCCCATCACAGAGCACTGTAACACCTACCCCATCACAGAGCACTATAACACCCGCCCCATCACAGAGCACTGTAACACCCGCCCCATCACAGAGCACTATAACACCCACCCCATCACAGAGCACTGTAACACCCGCCCCATCACAGAGCACTGTAACACCCGCCCCATCACAGAGCACTGTAACACGCACCCCATCACAGAGCACTGTAACACCCACCCCATCACAGAGCACTATAACACCCACCCCATCACAGAGCACTGTAACACTCGCCCCATCACAGAGCACTGTAACACCCACCCCATCACAGAGCACTGTAACAGGCACCCCATCACAGAGCACTGTAACACCCGCCCCATCACAGGGCACTGTAACACCCGCCCCATCACAGAGCACTGTAACACCCGCCCCATCGCAGAGCACTGTAACACCCACCCCATCACAGAGCACTGTAACACACACCCCATCACAGAGCACTGTAACACACACCCCATCACAGAGCACTGTAACACCCGCCCCATCACAGAGCACTGTAACACCCACCCCATCACAGAGCACTGTAACACGCACCCCATCACAGAGCACTGTAACACACACCCCATCACAGAGCATCGTAACACCCGCCCCATCACAGAGCACTGTAACACCCGCCCCATCACAGAGCACTGTAACACCCGCCCCATCACAGAGCACCGTAACACGCACCCCATCACAGAGCACTGTAACACACACCCCATCACAGAGCATTGTAACACCCACCCCATCACAGAGCACTGTAACACCCGCCCCATCACAGAGCACTGTAACACCCGCCCCATCACAGAGCACTGTAACACCCACCCCATCACAGAGCACTGTAACACCCGCCCCATCACAGAGCACAGTAACACCCGCCCCATCACAGAGCACTGTAACACCCGCCCCATCACAGAGCACAGTAACACACACCCCATCACAGAGCACTGTAACACCCACCCCATCACAGAGCACTGTAACACGCACCCCATCACAGAGCACTGTAACACCCACCCCATCACAGAGCATTGTAACACACACCCCATCACAGAGCACTGTAACACACACCCCATCACAGAGCATCGTAACACCCGCCCCATCACAGAGCACTGTAACACCCGCCCCATCACAGAGCACTGTAACACCCGCCCCATCACAGAGCACTGTAACACCCGCCCCATCACAGAGCACCGTAACACGCACCCCATCACAGAGCACTGTAACACACACCCCATCACAGAGCATCGTAACACCCGCCCCATCACAGAGCACTGTAACACCCGCCCCATCACAGAGCACTGTAACACCCGCCCCATCACAGAGCACTGTAACACCCGCCCCATCACAGAGCACCGTAACACCCGCCCCATCACAGAGCACCGTAACACCCGCCCCATCACAGAGCACCGTAACACCCGCCCCATCACAGAGCACCGTAACACCCGCCCCATCACAGAGCACCGTAACACCCGCCCCATCACAGAGCACCGTAACACCCGCCCCATCACAGAGCACCGTAACACCCGCCCCATCACAGAGCACCGTAACACCCGCCCCATCACAGAGCACTGTAACACCCGCCCCATCACAGAGCACCGTAACACCCGCCCCATCACAGAGCACTGTAACACGCACCCCATCACAGAGCACTGTAACACCCACCCCATCACAGAGCACTATAACACCCACCCCATCACAGAGCACTGTAACACCCGCCCCATCACAGAGCACTGTAACACCCACCCCATCACAGAGCACTGTAACAGGCACCCCATCACAGAGCACTGTAACACCCGCCCCATCACAGGGCACTGTAACACCCGCCCCATCACAGAGCACTGTAACACCCGCCCCATCGCAGAGCACTGTAACACCCACCCCATCACAGAGCACTGTAACACACACCCCATCACAGAGCACTGTAACACACACCCCATCACAGAGCACTGGAACACCCACCCCATCACAGAGCACTGTAACACGCACCCCATCACAGAGCACTGTAACACCCACCCCATCACAGAGCACTGTAACACACACCCCATCACAGAGCACTGTAACACCCGCCCCATCACAGAGCACTGTAACACCCGCGCCATCACAGAGCACTGTAACACCCACCCCATCACAGAGCACTGTAACACCCGCCCCATCACAGAGCACTGTAACACCCGCCCCATCACAGAGCACCGTAACACCCGCCCCATCACAGAGCACTGTAACACCCGCCCCATCACAGAGCACCGTAACACCCGCCCCATCACAAATCACCGTAACACCCGCCCCATCACAGAGCACTGTAACACCCGCCCCATCACAGAGCACTGTAACACACACCCCATCACAGAGCACTGTAACACCCACCCCATCACAGAGCACCGTAACACGCACCCCATCACAGAGCACTGTAACACCCACCCCATCACAGAGCACTGTAACACACACCCCATCACAGAGCACTGTAACACACACCCCATCACAGAGCATCGTAACACCCGCCCCATCACAGAGCACTGTAACACCCGCCCCATCACAGAGCACTGTAACACCCGCCCCATCACAGAGCACTGTAACACCCGCCCCATCACAGAGCACCGTAACACGCACCCCATCACAGAGCACTGTAACACACACCCCATCACAGAGCATCGTAACACCCGCCCCATCACAGAGCACTGTAACACCCGCCCCATCACAGAGCACTGTAACACCCGCCCCATCACAGAGCACTGTAACACCCGCCCCATCACAGAGCACTGTAACACCCGCCCCATCACAGAGCACTGTAACACCCACCCCATCACAGAGCACTGTAACACCCGCACCATCACAGAGCACCGTAACACCCGCCCCATCACAGAGCACTGTAACACCCGCCCCATCACAGAGCACCGTAACACCCGCCCCATCACAGAGCACTGTAACACCCGCCCCATCACAGAGCACCGTAACACCCGCCCCATCACAGAGCACTGTAACACCCACCCCATCGCAGAGCACTGTAACACCCACCCCATCGCAGAGCACTGTAACACTCGCCCCATCACAGAGCACTGTAACACACACCCCATCACAGAGCACTGTAACACCTGCCCCATCGCAGAGCACTGTAACACCCACCCCATCGCAGAGCACTGTAACACTCGCCCCATCACAGAGCACTGTAACACCCACCCCATCGCAGAGCACTGTAACACCCGCCATATCACAGAGCACTGTAACACCCACCCAATCACAGAGCACTGTAACACCCACCCCATCGCAGAGCACTGTAACACCCGCCATATCACAGAGCACTGTAACACCCGCCATATCACAGAGCACTGTAACACCCACCCCATCACAGAGCACTGTAACACCCGCTCCATCACAGAGCACTGTAACACCCGCCCCATCACAGAGCACTGTAACACCCACCCCATCACAGAGCACTGTAACACCCGCCCCATCGCAGAGCACTGTAACACCCGCCCCATCACAGAGCACTGTAACACCCGCCCCATCACAGAGCACTGTAACACCCACCCCATCGCAGAGCACTGTAACACCCACCCCATCACAGAGCACTGTAACACCCGCCCCATCACAGAGCACTGTAACACCCGCCCCATCACAGAGCACTGTAACACCCGCCCCATCATAGAGCACTGTAACACCCACCCCATCACAGTGCACTGTAACACCCGCCCCATCGCAGTGCACTGTAACACCCGCCCCATCGCAGAGATCTGTAACATCCGCCCCATCTCAGAGCACTAACACCCACCCCATCACAGAGCACTGTAACACCCGCCTCATCACAGAGCACTGTAACACCCACCCCATCACAGAGCACTAACACCCACCCCATCGCAGAGCACTGTAACACCCACCCCATCACAGAGCACTAACACCTGCCCCATCGCAGTGCACTGTAACACCCACCCCATCACAGAGCACTGTAACACCCACCCCATCACAGAGCACTGTAACACCCACCCCATCACAGAGCACCGTAACACCCGCCCCATCGCAGAGCACTGTAACACCCGCCCCATCGCAGAGCACTGTAACACCCACCCCATCACAGAGCACTGTAACACCCACCTCATCACAGAGCACTGTAACACCCACCTCATCATAGAGCACTGTAACACCCGCCCCATCACAGAGCACTGTAACACCCGCCCCATCGCAGAGCACTGTAACACCCACCCCATCACAGAGCACTGTAACACCCACCTCATCACAGAGCACTGTAACACCCACCCCATCGCAGAGCACTGTAACACCCACCCCATCACAGAGCACTGTAACACCCGCCCCATCACAGAGCACTGTAACACCCACCCCATCGCAGAGCACTGTATCACCCGCTCCATCACAGAGCACTGTAACTCCCACCCCATCACAGAGCACTGTAACACCCGCCCCATCACAGAGCACTGTAACACCCGCCCCATCACAGAGCACTGTAACACCCGCCCCATCACAGAGCACTGTAACACCCACCCCATCGCAGAGCACTGTAACACTCGCCCCATCACAGAGCACTGTAACACCCGCCCCATCTCAGAGCACTATAACACGCGCCCCATCACAGAGCACTATAACACCCACCCCATCACAGAGCACTGTAACACCCGCCCCATCACAGGGCACTGTAACACCCTCCCCATCACAGAGCACTGTAACACTCGCCCCATCACAGAGCACTGTAACACACACCCCATCACAGAGCACTGTAACACCTGCCCCATCGCAGAGCACTGTAACACCCACCCCATCGCAGAGCACTGTAACACTCGCCCCATCACAGAGCACTGTAACACCCACCCCATCGCAGAGCACTGTAACACCCGCCATATCACAGAGCACTGTAACACCCACCCCATCACAGAGCACTGTAACACCCACCCCATCGCAGAGCACTGTAACACCCGCCATATCACAGAGCACTGTAACACCCGCCATATCACAGAGCACTGTAACACCCACCCCATCACAGAGCACTGTAACACCCGCTCCATCACAGAGCACTGTAACACCCGCCCCATCACAGAGCACTGTAACACCCACCCCATCACAGAGCACTGTAACACCCGCCCCATCGCAGAGCACTGTAACACCCGCCCCATCACAGAGCACTGTAACACCCGCCCCATCATAGAGCACTGTAACACCCACCCCATCACAGTGCACTGTAACACCCGCCCCATCGCAGTGCACTGTAACACCCGCCCCATCGCAGAGATCTGTAACATCCGCCCCATCTCAGAGCACTAACACCCACCCCATCACAGAGCACTGTAACACCCGCCTCATCACAGAGCACTGTAACACCCACCCCATCACAGAGCACTAACACCCACCCCATCGCAGAGCACTGTAACACCCACCCCATCACAGAGCACTAACACCTGCCCCATCGCAGTGCACTGTAACACCCACCCCATCACAGAGCACTGTAACACCCACCCCATCACAGAGCACTGTAACACCCACCCCATCACAGAGCACCGTAACACCCGCCCCATCGCAGAGCACTGTAACACCCGCCCCATCGCAGAGCACTGTAACACCCACCCCATCACAGAGCACTGTAACACCCACCTCATCACAGAGCACTGTAACACCCACCTCATCATAGAGCACTGTAACACCCGCCCCATCACAGAGCACTGTAACACCCGCCCCATCGCAGAGCACTGTAACACCCACCCCATCACAGAGCACTGTAACACCCACCTCATCACAGAGCACTGTAACACCCACCCCATCGCAGAGCACTGTAACACCCACCCCATCACAGAGCACTGTAACACCCGCCCCATCACAGAGCACTGTAACACCCACCCCATCGCAGAGCACTGTATCACCCGCTCCATCACAGAGCACTGTAACTCCCACCCCATCACAGAGCACTGTAACACCCGCCCCATCACAGAGCACTGTAACACCCGCCCCATCGCAGAGCACTGTAACACCCGCCCCATCACAGAGCACTGTAACACCCACCCCATCGCAGAGCACTGTAACACTCGCCCCATCACAGAGCACTGTAACACCCGCCCCATCTCAGAGCACTATAACACGCGCCCCATCACAGAGCACTATAACACCCACCCCATCACAGAGCACTGTAACACCCGCCCCATCACAGGGCACTGTAACACCCTCCCCATCACAGAGCACTGTAACACCCACCCCATCACAGAGCACTGTAACACCCGCCCCATCACAGAGCACTGTAACACCCACCCCATCACAGAGCATAGTAACACCCGCCCCATCACAGAGCACTGTAACACCCACCCCATCACAGAGCATTGTAACACCCACCCCATCGCAGAGCACTGTAACACCCACCCCATCGCAGAGCACTGTAACACCCACCCCATCGCAGAGCACTGTAACACTCGCCCCATCACAGAGCACTGTAACACCCACCCCATCGCAGAGCACTGTAACACCCGCCCCATCACAGAGCACCGTAACACCCGCCCCATCACAGAGCACTGTAACACCCGCCCCATCACAGAGCACTGTAACACCCACCCCATCGCAGAGCACTGTATCACCCGCCCCATCACAGAGCACTGTAACTCCTACCCCATCACAGAGCACTGTAACACCCGCCCCATCACAGAGCACTGTAACACCCACCCCATCGCAGAGCACTGTAACACCCGCCCCATCACAGAGCACTGTAACACCCACCCCATCGCAGAGCACTGTAACACTCGCCCCATCACAGAGCACTGTAACACCCGCCCCATCACAGAGCACTATAACACGCGCCCCTTCACAGAGCACTATAACACCCACCCCATCGCAGAGATCTGTGACACCCACCCCATCACAGAGCACTGTAACACCCGCCCCATCACAGAGCACTGTAACACCCACCCCATCACACAGCATAGTAACACCCGCCCCATCACAGAGCACTGTAACACCCACCCCATCACAGAGCACTGTAACACCCACCCCATCGCAGAGCACTGTAACACCCACCCCATCGCAGAGCACTGTAACACTCGCCCCATCACAGAGCACTGTAACACACACCCCATCACAGAGCACTGTAACACCTGCCCCATCGCAGAGCACTGTAACACCCACCCCATCGCAGAGCACTGTAACACTCGCCCCATCACAGAGCACTGTAACACCCACCCCATCGCAGAGCACTGTAACACTCGCCCCATCACAGAGCACTGTAACACCCACCCCATCACAGAGCACTGTAACACACACCCCATCACAGAGCACTGTAACACACACCCCATCACAGAGCATCGTAACACCCGCCCCATCACAGAGCACTGTAACACCCGCCCCATCACAGAGCACTGTAACACCCGCCCCATCACAGAGCACTGTAACACCCGCCCCATCACAGAGCACCGTAACACGCACCCCATCACAGAGCACTGTAACACACACCCCATCACAGAGCATCGTAACACCCGCCCCATCACAGAGCACTGTAACACCCGCCCCATCACAGAGCACCGTAACACCCGCCCCATCACAGAGCACTATAACACCCACCCCATCACAGAGCACTATAACACCCACCCCATCACAGAGCACTGTAACACCCGCCCCATCACAGAGCACTGTAACACCCGCCCCATCACAGAGCACTGTAACACCCGCGCCATCACAGAGCACTGTAACACCCACCCCATCACAGAGCACTGTAACACCCGCCCCATCACAGAGCACTGTAACACCCGCCCCATCACAGAGCACCGTAACACCCGCCCCATCACAGAGCACTGTAACACCCGCCCCATCACAGAGCACCGTAACACCCGCCCCATCACAAATCACCGTAACACCCGCCCCATCACAGAGCACTGTAACACCCGCCCCATCACAGAGCACTGTAACACACACCCCATCACAGAGCACTGTAACACCCACCCCATCACAGAGCACTGTAACACGCACCCCATCACAGAGCACTGTAACACCCACCCCATCACAGAGCACTGTAACACACACCCCATCACAGAGCACTGTAACACACACCCCATCACAGAGCATCGTAACACCCGCCCCATCACAGAGCACTGTAACACCCGCCCCATCACAGAGCACTGTAACACCCGCCCCATCACAGAGCACTGTAACACCCGCCCCATCACAGAGCACCGTAACACGCACCCCATCACAGAGCACTGTAACACACACCCCATCACAGAGCATCGTAACACCCGCCCCATCACAGAGCACTGTAACACCCGCCCCATCACAGAGCACTGTAACACCCGCCCCATCACAGAGCACTGTAACACCCGCCCCATCACAGAGCACTGTAACACCCGCCCCATCACAGAGCACTGTAACACCCACCCCATCACAGAGCACTGTAACACCCGCACCATCACAGAGCACCGTAACACCCGCCCCATCACAGAGCACTGTAACACCCGCCCCATCACAGAGCACCGTAACACCCGCCCCATCACAGAGCACTGTAACACCCGCCCCATCACAGAGCACCGTAACACCCGCCCCATCACAGAGCACTGTAACACCCACCCCATCGCAGAGCACTGTAACACCCACCCCATCGCAGAGCACTGTAACACTCGCCCCATCACAGAGCACTGTAACACACACCCCATCACAGAGCACTGTAACACCTGCCCCATCGCAGAGCACTGTAACACCCACCCCATCGCAGAGCACTGTAACACTCGCCCCATCACAGAGCACTGTAACACCCACCCCATCGCAGAGCACTGTAACACCCGCCATATCACAGAGCACTGTAACACCCACCCCATCACAGAGCACTGTAACACCCACCCCATCGCAGAGCACTGTAACACCCGCCATATCACAGAGCACTGTAACACCCGCCATATCACAGAGCACTGTAACACCCACCCCATCACAGAGCACTGTAACACCCGCTCCATCACAGAGCACTGTAACACCCGCCCCATCACAGAGCACTGTAACACCCACCCCATCACAGAGCACTGTAACACCCGCCCCATCGCAGAGCACTGTAACACCCGCCCCATCACAGAGCACTGTAACACCCGCCCCATCACAGAGCACTGTAACACCCACCCCATCGCAGAGCACTGTAACACCCACCCCATCACAGAGCACTGTAACACCCGCCCCATCACAGAGCACTGTAACACCCGCCCCATCACAGAGCACTGTAACACCCGCCCCATCATAGAGCACTGTAACACCCACCCCATCACAGTGCACTGTAACACCCGCCCCATCGCAGTGCACTGTAACACCCGCCCCATCGCAGAGATCTGTAACATCCGCCCCATCTCAGAGCACTAACACCCACCCCATCACAGAGCACTGTAACACCCGCCTCATCACAGAGCACTGTAACACCCACCCCATCACAGAGCACTAACACCCACCCCATCGCAGAGCACTGTAACACCCACCCCATCACAGAGCACTAACACCTGCCCCATCGCAGTGCACTGTAACACCCACCCCATCACAGAGCACTGTAACACCCACCCCATCACAGAGCACTGTAACACCCACCCCATCACAGAGCACCGTAACACCCGCCCCATCGCAGAGCACTGTAACACCCGCCCCATCGCAGAGCACTGTAACACCCACCCCATCACAGAGCACTGTAACACCCACCTCATCACAGAGCACTGTAACACCCACCTCATCATAGAGCACTGTAACACCCGCCCCATCACAGAGCACTGTAACACCCGCCCCATCGCAGAGCACTGTAACACCCACCCCATCACAGAGCACTGTAACACCCACCTCATCACAGAGCACTGTAACACCCACCCCATCGCAGAGCACTGTAACACCCACCCCATCACAGAGCACTGTAACACCCGCCCCATCACAGAGCACTGTAACACCCACCCCATCGCAGAGCACTGTATCACCCGCTCCATCACAGAGCACTGTAACTCCCACCCCATCACAGAGCACTGTAACACCCGCCCCATCACAGAGCACTGTAACACCCGCCCCATCGCAGAGCACTGTAACACCCGCCCCATCACAGAGCACTGTAACACCCACCCCATCGCAGAGCACTGTAACACTCGCCCCATCACAGAGCACTGTAACACCCGCCCCATCTCAGAGCACTATAACACGCGCCCCATCACAGAGCACTATAACACCCACCCCATCACAGAGCACTGTAACACCCGCCCCATCACAGGGCACTGTAACACCCTCCCCATCACAGAGCACTGTAACACCCACCCCATCACAGAGCACTGTAACACCCGCCCCATCACAGAGCACTGTAACACCCACCCCATCACAGAGCATAGTAACACCCGCCCCATCACAGAGCACTGTAACACCCACCCCATCACAGAGCACTGTAACACCCACCCCATCGCAGAGCACTGTAACACCCACCCCATCGCAGAGCACTGTAACACCCACCCCATCGCAGAGCACTGTAACACTCGCCCCATCACAGAGCACTGTAACACCCACCCCATCGCAGAGCACTGTAACACCCGCCCCATCACAGAGCACCGTAACACCCGCCCCATCACAGAGCACTGTAACACCCGCCCCATCACAGAGCACTGTAACACCCACCCCATCGCAGAGCACTGTATCACCCGCCCCATCACAGAGCACTGTAACTCCTACCCCATCACAGAGCACTGTAACACCCGCCCCATCACAGAGCACTGTAACACCCACCCCATCGCAGAGCACTGTAACACCCGCCCCATCACAGAGCACTGTAACACCCACCCCATCGCAGAGCACTGTAACACTCGCCCCATCACAGAGCACTGTAACACCCGCCCCATCACAGAGCACTATAACACGCGCCCCTTCACAGAGCACTATAACACCCACCCCATCGCAGAGATCTGTGACACCCACCCCATCACAGAGCACTGTAACACCCGCCCCATCACAGAGCACTGTAACACCCACCCCATCACACAGCATAGTAACACCCGCCCCATCACAGAGCACTGTAACACCCACCCCATCACAGAGCACTGTAACACCCACCCCATCGCAGAGCACTGTAACACCCACCCCATCGCAGAGCACTGTAACACTCGCCCCATCACAGAGCACTGTAACACACACCCCATCACAGAGCACTGTAACACCTGCCCCATCGCAGAGCACTGTAACACCCACCCCATCGCAGAGCACTGTAACACTCGCCCCATCACAGAGCACTGTAACACCCACCCCATCGCAGAGCACTGTAACACTCGCCCCATCACAGAGCACTGTAACACCCACCCCATCACAGAGCACTGTAACACACACCCCATCACAGAGCACTGTAACACACACCCCATCACAGAGCATCGTAACACCCGCCCCATCACAGAGCACTGTAACACCCGCCCCATCACAGAGCACTGTAACACCCGCCCCATCACAGAGCACTGTAACACCCGCCCCATCACAGAGCACCGTAACACGCACCCCATCACAGAGCACTGTAACACACACCCCATCACAGAGCATCGTAACACCCGCCCCATCACAGAGCACTGTAACACCCGCCCCATCACAGAGCACTGTAACACCCGCCCCATCACAGAGCACTGTAACACCCGCCCCATCACAGAGCACTGTAACACCCGCCCCATCACAGAGCACCGTAACACCCGCCCCATCACAGAGCACCGTAACACCCGCCCCATCACAGAGCACCGTAACACCCGCCCCATCACAGAGCACCGTAACACCCGCCCAATCACAGAGCACCGTAACACCCGCCCCATCACAGAGCACCGTAACACCCGCCCCATCACAGAGCACTGTAACACCCGCCCCATCACAGAGCACCGTAACACCCGCCCCATCACAGAGCACTGTAACACGCACCCCATCACAGAGCACTGTAACACCCACCCCATCACAGAGCACTATAACACCCACCCCATCACAGAGCACTGTAAAACCCGCCCCATCACAGAGCACTGTAACACCCACCCCATCACAGAGCACTGTAACAGGCACCCCATCACAGAGCACTGTAACACCCGCCCCATCACAGGGCACTGTAACACCCGCCCCATCACAGAGCACTGTAACACCCGCCCCATCACAGAGCACTGTAACACCCACCCCATCACAGAGCACTATAACACCCACCCCATCACAGAGCACTGTAAAACCCGCCCCATCACAGAGCACTGTAACACCCACCCCATCACAGAGCACTGTAACAGGCACCCCATCACAGAGCACTGTAACACCCGCCCCATCACAGGGCACTGTAACACCCGCCCCATCACAGAGCACTGTAACACCCGCCCCATCACAGAGCACTGTAACACCCGCCCCATCACAGAGCACTGTAACACCCACCCCATCACAGAGCACTGTAACACACACCCCATCACAGAGCACTGTAACACACACCCCATCACAGAGCACTGGAACACCCACCCCATCACAGAGCACTGTAACACGCACCCCATCACAGAGCACTGTAACACCCGCCCCATCACAGAGCACTGTAACACCCACCCCATCACAGAGCACTGTAACACCCGCCCCATCACAGAGCACCGTAACACCCGCCCCATCACAGAGCACCGTAACACCCGCCCCATCACAGAGCACCGTAACACCCGCCCCATCACAGAGCACCGTAACACCCGCCCCATCACAGAGCACTGTAACACCCGCCCCATCACAGAGCACTGTAACACCCCCCCCATCACAGAGCACTGTAACACCCACCCCATCACAGAGCACTGTAACACCCACCCCATCACAGAGCACTATAACACCCACCCCATCACAGAGCACTGTAACACCCGCCCCATCACAGAGCACTGTAACACCCGCCCCATCACAGAGCACTGTAACACCCACCCCATCACAGAGCACTGTAACACCCGCCCCATCACAGAGCACTGTAACACCCGCCCCATCACAGAGCACCGTAACACCCGCCCCATCACAGAGCACTGTAACACCCGCCCCATCACAGAGCACCGTAACACCCGCCCCATCACAGAGCACCGTAACACCCGCCCCATCACAGAGCACTGTAACACCCGCCCCATCACAGAGCACTGTAACACACACCCCATCACAGAGCACTGTAACACCCACCCCATCACAGAGCACTGTAACACGCACCCCATCACAGAGCACTGTAACACCCACCCCATCACAGAGCACTGTAACACACACCCCATCACAGAGCACTGTAACACACACCCCATCACAGAGCATCGTAACACCCGCCCCATCACAGAGCACTGTAACACCCGCCCCATCACAGAGCACTGTAACACCCGCCCCATCACAGAGCACTGTAACACCCGCCCCATCACAGAGCACCGTAACACGCACCCCATCACAGAGCACTGTAACACACACCCCATCACAGAGCATCGTAACACCCGCCCCATCACAGAGCACTGTAACACCCGCCCCATCACAGAGCACTGTAACACCCGCCCCATCACAGAGCACAGTAACACCCGCCCCATCACAGAGCACTGTAACACCCGCCCCATCACAGAGCACTGTAACACCCACCCCATCACAGAGCACTGTAACACCCGCACCATCACAGAGCACCGTAACACCCGCCCCATCACAGAGCACTGTAACACCCGCCCCATCACAGAGCACCGTAACACCCGCCCCATCACAGAGCACTGTAACACCCGCCCCATCACAGAGCACCGTAACACCCGCCCCATCACAGAGCACCGTAACACCCGCCCCATCACAGAGCACCGTAACACCCGCCCCATCACAGAGCACTGTAACACCCGCCCCATCACAGAGCACTGTAAAACCCGCCCCATCACAGAGCACTGTAACACCCACCCCATCACAGAGCACTGTAACAGGCACCCCATCACAGAGCACTGTAACACCCGCCCCATCACAGGGCACTGTAACACCCGCCCCATCACAGAGCACTGTAACACCCGCCCCATCACAGAGCACTGTAACACCCACCCCATCACAGAGCACTGTAACACACACCCCATCACAGAGCACTGTAACACACACCCCATCACAGAGCACTGGAACACCCACCCCATCACAGAGCACTGTAACACGCACCCCATCACAGAGCACTGTAACACCCACCCCATCACAGAGCACTGTAACACACACCCCATCACAGAGCACTGTAACACCCGCCCCATCACAGAGCACTGTAACACCCGCCCCATCACAGAGCACTGTAACACCCGCCCCATCACAGAGCACTGTAACACCCACCCCATCACAGAGCACTGTAACACCCGCCCCATCACAGAGCACCGTAACACCCGCCCCATCACAGAGCACCGTAACACCCGCCCCATCACAGAGCACCGTAACACCCGCCCCATCACAGAGCACCGTAACACCCGCCCCATCACAGAGCACTGTAACACCCGCCCCATCACAGAGCACTGTAACACCCACCCCATCACAGAGCACTGTAACACCCACCCCATCACAGAGCACTGTAACACCCACCCCATCACAGAGCACTATAACACCCACCCCATCACAGAGCACTGTAACACCCGCCCCATCACAGAGCACTGTAACACCCGCCCCATCACAGAGCACTGTAACACCCGCCCCATCACAGAGCACTGTAACACCCACCCCATCACAGAGCACTGTAACACCCGCCCCATCACAGAGCACTGTAACACCCGCCCCATCACAGAGCACCGTAACACCCGCCCCATCACAGAGCACTGTAACACCCGCCCCATCACAGAGCACCGTAACACCCGCCCCATCACAGAGCACCGTAACACCCGCCCCATCACAGAGCACTGTAACACCCGCCCCATCACAGAGCACTGTAACACACACCCCATCACAGAGCACTGTAACACCCACCCCATCACAGAGCACTGTAACACGCACCCCATCACAGAGCACTGTAACACCCACCCCATCACAGAGCACTGTAACACACACCCCATCACAGAGCACTGTAACACACACCCCATCACAGAGCATCGTAACACCCGCCCCATCACAGAGCACTGTAACACCCGCCCCATCACAGAGCACTGTAACACCCGCCCCATCACAGAGCACTGTAACACCCGCCCCATCACAGAGCACCGTAACACGCACCCCATCACAGAGCACTGTAACACACACCCCATCACAGAGCATCGTAACACCCGCCCCATCACAGAGCACTGTAACACCCGCCCCATCACAGAGCACTGTAACACCCGCCCCATCACAGAGCACTGTAACACCCGCCCCATCACAGAGCACTGTAACACCCGCCCCATCACAGAGCACTGTAACACCCACCCCATCACAGAGCACTGTAACACCCGCACCATCACAGAGCACCGTAACACCCGCCCCATCACAGAGCACTGTAACACCCGCCCCATCACAGAGCACCGTAACACCCGCCCCATCACAGAGCACTGTAACACCCGCCCCATCACAGAGCACCGTAACACCCGCCCCATCACAGAGCACCGTAACACCCGCCCCATCACAGAGCACCGTAACACCCGCCCCATCACAGAGCACTGTAACACCCGCCCCATCACAGAGCACTGTAACACCCGCCCCATCACAGAGCACCGTAACACCCACCCCATCACAGAGCACCGTAACACCCGCCCCATCACAGAGCACTGTCACACCCGCCCCATCACAGAGCACTGTAACACCCACCCCATCGCAGAGCACTGTAACACCCAGCTGATCGCAGAGCACTGTAACACCCACCCCATCACAGAGCACTGTAACACCCGCCCCATCACAGAGCACTGTAACACCCACCATATCACAGAGCACTGTAACACCAACCCCATCACAGAGCACTGTAACACCCGCCCCATCGCAGAGCACTGTAACACCCGCCCCATCGCAGAGCACTGTAACACCCGCCCCATCACAGAGCACTGTAACACCCACCATATCACAGAGCACTGTAACACCCACCCCATCGCAGAGCACTGTAACACCCGCCCCATCGCAGAGCACTGTAACACCCGCCCCATCGCAGAGCACTGTAACACCCGCCCCATCACAGAGCACTGTAACACCCACCCCATCACAGAGCACTGTAACACCCGCCCCATCGCAGAGCACTGTAACACCCAGCTGATCGCAGAGCACTGTAACACCCACCCCATCACAGAGCACTGTAACACCCGCCATATCGCAGAGCACTGTAACACCCACCCCATCGCAGAGCACTGTAACACCCGCCCCATCACAGAGCACTGTAACACCCGCCCCATCACAGAGCACTGTAACACCCGCCATATCACAGAGCACTGTAACACCCACCCCATCACAGAGCACTGTAACACCCGCCATATCACAGAGCACTGTAACACCCACCCCATCACAGAGCACTGTAACACCCACCCCATCGCAGAGCACTGTAACACCCGCCATATCACAGAGCACTGTAACACCCGCCATATCACAGAGCACTGTAACACCCACCCCATCACAGAGCACTGTAACACCCGCTCCATCACAGAGCACTGTAACACCCGCCCCATCACAGAGCACTGTAACACCCACCCCATCACAGAGCACTGTAACACCCGCCCCATCGCAGAGCACTGTAACACCCGCCCCATCACAGAGCACTGTAACACCCGCCCCATCACAGAGCACTGTAACACCCACCCCATCGCAGAGCACTGTAACACCCACCCCATCACAGAGCACTGTAACACCCGCCCCATCACAGAGCACTGTAACACCCGCCCCATCACAGAGCACTGTAACACCCGCCCCATCATAGAGCACTGTAACACCCACCCCATCACAGTGCACTGTAACACCCGCCCCATCGCAGTGCACTGTAACACCCGCCCCATCGCAGAGATCTGTAACATCCGCCCCATCTCAGAGCACTAACACCCACCCCATCACAGAGCACTGTAACACCCGCCTCATCACAGAGCACTGTAACACCCACCCCATCACAGAGCACTGTAACACCCACCCCATCACAGAGCACCGTAACACCCGCCCCATCGCAGAGCACTGTAACACCCGCCCCATCGCAGAGCACTGTAACACCCACCCCATCACAGAGCACTGTAACACCCACCTCATCACAGAGCACTGTAACACCCGCCATATCACAGAGCACTGTAACACCCACCCCATCGCAGAGCACTGTAACACCCACCGCATCACAGAGCACTGTAACACCCGCCCCATCACAGAGCACTGTAACACCCACCCCATCGCAGAGCACTGTATCACCCGCTCCATCACAGAGCACTGTAACTCCCACCCCATCACAGAGCACTGTAACACCCGCCCCATCACAGAGCACTGTAACACCCACCCCATCGCAGAGCACTGTAACACCCGCCCCATCACAGAGCACTGTAACACCCACCCCATCGCAGAGCACTGTAACACTCGCCCCATCACAGAGCACTGTAACACCCGCCCCATCTCAGAGCACGATAACACGCGCCCCATCACAGAGCACTATAACACCCACCCCATCACAGAGCACTGTAACACCCGCCCCATCACAGGGCACTGTAACACCCTCCCCATCACAGAGCACTGTAACACCCACCCCATCACAGAGCACTGTAACACCCGCCCCATCACAGAGCACTGTAACACCCACCCCATCACAGGGCATAGTAACACCCGCCCCATCACAGAGCACTGTAACACCCACCCCATCACAGAGCACTGTAACACCCACCCCATCGCAGAGCACTGTAACACCCATCCCATCGCAGAGCACTGTAACACCCACCCCATCGCAGAGCACTGTAACACTCGCCCCATCACAGAGCACTGTAACACCCACCCCATCGCAGAGCACTGTAACACCCACCCCATCACAGAGCACTGTAACACCCGCCCCATCACAGAGCACTGTAACACCCACCCCATCGCAGAGCACTGTATCACCCGCCCCATCACAGAGCACTGTAACTCCCACCCCATCACAGAGCACTGTAACACCCGCCCCATCACAGAGCACTGTAACACCCACCCCATCGCAGAGCACTGTAACACCCGCCCAATCACAGAGCACTGTAACACCCACCCCATCGCAGAGCACTGTAACACTCGCCCCATCACAGAGCACTGTAACACCCGCCCCATCACAGAGCACTATAACACGCGCCCCTTCACAGAGCACTATAACACCCACCCCATCGCAGAGATCTGTGACACCCACCCCATCACAGAGCACTGTAACACCCGCCCCATCACAGAGCACTGTAACACCCACCCCATCACACAGCATAGTAACACCCGCCCCATCACAGAGCACTGTAACACCCACCCCATCACAGAGCACTGTAACACCCACCCCATCGCAGAGCACTGTAACACCCACCCCATCGCAGAGCACTGTAACACTCGCCCCATCACAGAGCACTGTAACACACACCCCATCACAGAGCACTGTAACACCTGCCCCATCGCAGAGCACTGTAACACCCACCCCATCGCAGAGCACTGTAACACTCGCCCCATCACAGAGCACTGTAACACCCACCCCATCGCAGAGCACTGTAACACTCGCCCCATCACAGAGCACTGTAACACCCGCCCCATCACAGAGCACTATAACACCCGCCCCATCACAGAGCACTATAACACCCACCCCATCACAGAGCACTGTAACACCCGCCCCATCACAGGGCACTGTAACACCCTCCCCATCACAGAGCACTGTAACACCCACCCCATCACAGAGCACTGTAACACCCGCCCCATCACAGAGCACTGTAACACCCTCCCCATCACAGAGCACTGTAACACCCACCCCATCACAGAGCACTGTAACACCCGCCCCATCACAGAGCACTGTAACACCCACCCCATCACAGAGCACTGTAACACCCACCCCATCACAGAGCACTGTAACACCCACCCCATCGCAGAGCACTGTAACACCCACCCCATCGCAGAGCACTGTAACACCCACCCCATCGCAGAGCACTGTAACACTCGCCCCATCACAGAGCACTGTAACACCCACCCCATCGCAGAGCACTGTAACACTCGCCCCATCACAGAGCACTGTAACACCCGCCCCATCACAGAGCACTATAACACCCGCCCCATCACAGAGCACTATAACACCCACCCCATCGCAGAGATCTGTGACATCCGCCCCATCACAGAGCACTGTAACACCCTCCCCATCACAGAGCACTGTAACACCCACCCCATCACAGAGCACTGTAACACCCACCCCATTGCAGAGCACTGTAACACCCACCCCATCACAGAGCATAGTAACACCCGCCCCATCACAGAGCACTGTAACACCCACCCCATCACAGAGCACTGTAACACCCTCCCCATCACAGAGCGCTGTAACACCCACCCCATCACAGAGCACTGTAACACCCACCCCATTGCAGAGCACTGTAACACCCACCCCATCACAGAGCATAGTAACACCCGCCCCATCACAGAGCACTGTAACACCCACCCCATCACAGAGCACTGTAACACCCACCCCATCGCAGAGCACTGTAACACCCACCCCATCACAGAGATCTGTAACACCCACCCCATCGCAGAGCACTGTAACACCCACCCCATCACAGAGCACTGTAACACCCACCCCATCACAGAGCACTGTAACACCCACCCCATCACAGAGCACTGTAACACCCGCCCCATCGCAGAGCACTGTAACACCCAGCTGATCGCAGAGCACTGTAACACCCGCCCCATCGCAGAGCACTGTAACACCCGCCCCATCACAGAGCACTGTAACACCCGCCCCATCACAGAGCACTGTAACACCCACCCCATCGCAGAGATCTGTAACACCCACCCCATCACAGAGCACTGTAACACCCGCCCCATCACAGAGCACTGTAACACCCGCCCCATCGCAGAGCACTGTAACACCCGCCCCATCACAGAGCACTAACACCCACCCCATCACAGATCACTGTAACACCCGCCCCATCGCAGAGCACTGTAACACCCACCCCATCACAGAGCACTGTAACACCCGCCCCATCACAGAGCACTGTAACACCCACACCATCACAGAGCACTGTACCACCTGCCCCATCACAGAGCACTGTAACACCCACCCCATCACAGAGCACTGTAACACCCGCCCCATCACAGAGCATAGTAACACCCGCCCCATCACAGAGCACTGTAACACGCACCCCATCACAGAGCACTGTACCACCTGCCCCATCACAGAGCACTGTAACACCCACCCCATCACAGAGCACTGTAACACCCGCCCCATCACAGAGCATAGTAACACCCGCCCCATCACAGAGCACTGTAACACGCACCCCATCACAGAGCACTGTAACACCCACCCCATCGCAGAGCACTGTAACACCTGCCCCATCACAGAGCACTGTAACACCCACCCCATTGCAGAGCACTGTAACACCCGCCCCATCACAGAGCACTGTAACACCCACCTCATCACAGAGCACTATAACACCCACCTCATCACAGAGCACTGTAACACCCGCCCCATCACAGAGCACTGTAACTCCTGCCCCATCACAGAGCACCGTAACACCCGCCCCATCACAGAGCACTGTAACACCTGCCCCATCACAGAGCACTGTAACACCCGCCCCATCGCAGAGCACTGTAACACCCGCCCCATCACAGAGCACTGTAACACCTGCCCCATCACAGAGCACTGTAACACCCACCCCATCACAGAGCACTGTAACACCCGCCCCATCACAGAGCACTGTAACACACACCCCATCACAGAGCACTGTAACACCCGCCCCATCACAGAGCACTGTAACACCCACCCCATCACAGAGCACTGTAACACCCGCCCCATCGCAGAGCACTGTAACACCCGCCCCATCACAGAGCACTGTAACACCTGCCCCATCACAGAGCACTGTAACACCCACCCCATCACAGAGCACTGTAACACCCGCCCCATCACAGAGCACTGTAACACACACCCCATCACAGAGCAAAGTAACACCCGCCCCATCACAGAGCACTGTAACACCCGCTCCATCGCAGAGCACTGTAACACCAACCCCATCACAGAGGACTGTAACACCCACCCCATCACAGAGCACTGTAACACCCGCCCCATCACAGAGCACTGTAACATCCACCCCATCACAGAGCACTGTAACACCCGCCCCATCACAGAGCATAGTAACACCCGCCCCATCGCAGAGCACTGTAACACCCGCCCCATCACAGAGCACTATAACACCCGCCCCATCACAGAGCATAGTAACACCCGCCCCATCACAGAGCACTGTAACACACACCCCATCACAGAGCACTGTAACACCCACCCCATCACAGAGCACTGTAACACCCGCCCCATCACAGAGCACTGTAACACCCACCCCATCACAGAGCATAGTAACACCCGCCCCATCACAGAGCACTGTAACACCCACCCCATCACAGAGCACTGTAACACCCACCCCATCGCAGAGCAATGTAACACCCACCCCATCGCAGAGCACTGTAACACCCACCCCATCGCAGAGCACTGTAACACTCGCCCCATCACAGAGCACTGTAACACCCACCCCATCGCAGAGCACTGTAACACTCGCCCCATCACAGAGCACTGTAACACCCGCCCCATCACAGAGCACTATAACACCCGCCCCATCACAGAGCACTATAACACCCACCCCATCGCAGAGATCTGTGACATCCGCCCCATCACAGAGCACTGTAACACCCTCCCCATCACAGAGCACTGTAACACCCACCCCATCACAGAGCACTGTAACACCCACCCCATTGCAGAGCACTGTAACACCCACCCCATCACAGAGCATAGTAACACCCGCCCCATCACAGAGCACTGTAACACCCACCCCATCACAGAGCACTGTAACACCCTCCCCATCACAGAGCACTGTAACACCCACCCCATCACAGAGCACTGTAACACCCACCCCATTGCAGAGCACTGTAACACCCACCACATCACAGAGCATAGTAACACCCGCCCCATCACAGAGCACTGTAACACCCACCCCATCACAGAGCACTGTAACACCCACCCCATCGCAGAGCACTGTAACACCCACCCCATCACAGAGATCTGTGACATCCGCCCCATCACAGAGTACTATAACACCCACCGCATCGCAGAGCACTGTAACACCCACCCCATCACAGAGCACTGTAACAGCCGCCCCATCACAGAGCACTGTAACACCCGCCCCATCACAGAGCACTGTAACACCCGCCCCATCGCAGAGCACTGTAACACCCACCCCATCACAGAGCACTGTAACACCCACCCCATCACAGAGCACTGTAACACCCACCCCATCACAGAGCACTGTAACACCCGCCCCATCGCAGAGCACTGTAACACCCAGCTGATCGCAGAGCACTGTAACACCCGCCCCATCGCAGAGCACTGTAACACCCGCCCCATCACAGAGCACTGTAACACCCGCCCCATCACAGAGCACTGTAACACCCACCCCATCGCAGAGATCTGTAACACCCACCCCATCACAGAGCACTGTAACACCCGCCCCATCACAGAGCACTGTAACACCCGCCCCATCGCAGAGCACTGTAACACCCGCCCCATCACAGAGCACTAACACCCACCCCATCACAGATCACTGTAACACCCGCCCCATCGCAGAGCACTGTAACACCCACCCCATCACAGAGCACTGTAACACCCGCCCCATCACAGAGCACTGTAACACCCACACCATCACAGAGCACTGTACCACCTGCCCCATCACAGAGCACTGTAACACCCACCCCATCACAGAGCACTGTAACACCCGCCCCATCACAGAGCATAGTAACACCCGCCCCATCACAGAGCACTGTAACACGCACCCCATCACAGAGCACTGTACCACCTGCCCCATCACAGAGCACTGTAACACCCACCCCATCACAGAGCACTGTAACACCCGCCCCATCACAGAGCATAGTAACACCCGCCCCATCACAGAGCACTGTAACACGCACCCCATCACAGAGCACTGTAACACCCACCCCATCGCAGAGCACTGTAACACCTGCCCCATCACAGAGCACTGTAACACCCACCCCAATGCAGAGCACTGTAACACCCGCCCCATCACAGAGCACTGTAACACCCACCTCATCACAGAGCACTATAACACCCACCTCATCACAGAGCACTGTAACACCCGCCCCATCACAGAGCACTGTAACTCCTGCCCCATCACAGAGCACCGTAACACCCGCCCCATCACAGAGCACTGTAACACCTGCCCCATCACAGAGCACTGTAACACCCGCCCCATCGCAGAGCACTGTAACACCCGCCCCATCACAGAGCACTGTAACACCTGCCCCATCACAGAGCACTGTAACACCCACCCCATCACAGAGCACTGTAACACCCGCCCCATCACAGAGCACTGTAACACCCGCCCCATCACAGAGCACTGTAACACCCGCCCCATCACAGAGCACTGTATCATCCGCCCCATCACAGAGCACTGTAACACACACCCCATCACAGAGCACTGTAACACCCGCCCCATCACAGAGCACTGTAACACCCACCCCATCACAGAGCACTGTAACACCCGCCCCATCGCAGAGCACTGTAACACCCGCCCCATCACAGAGCACTGTAACACCTGCCCCATCACAGAGCACTGTAACACCCACCCCATCACAGAGCACTGTAACACCCGCCCCATCACAGAGCACTGTAACACACACCCCATCACAGAGCAAAGTAACACCCGCCCCATCACAGAGCACTGTAACACCCGCTCCATCGCAGAGCACTGTAACACCAACCCCATCACAGAGGACTGTAACACCCACCCCATCACAGAGCACTGTAACACCCGCCCCATCACAGAGCACTGTAACATCCACCCCATCACAGAGCACTGTAACACCCGCCCCATCACAGAGCATAGTAACACCCGCCCCATCGCAGAGCACTGTAACACCCGCCCCATCACAGAGCACTATAACACCCGCCCCATCACAGAGCATAGTAACACACACCCCATCACAGAGCACTGTAACACCCACCCCATCACAGAGCACTGTAACACCCACCCCATCACAGAGCACTGTAACACCCACCATATCACAGA
Source organism: Chiloscyllium plagiosum (assembly GCF_037043375.1). Lineage (NCBI taxonomy): Eukaryota > Metazoa > Chordata > Chondrichthyes > Orectolobiformes > Hemiscylliidae > Chiloscyllium > Chiloscyllium plagiosum. The sequence goes on along the minus strand of NW_028270140.1, from coordinate 165,339,825 downwards.
GCACTGTAACACACACCCCATCGCAGAGCACTAACACCCGCCCCATCACAGAGCACTGTAACACCCACCCCATCACAGAGCACTGTAACACCCACCCCATCACAGAGCACTGTAACACCCACCATATCCCAGAGCACTGTAACACCCACCTCATCACAGAGCACTATAACACCTGCCCCATCACAGAGCACTATAACACCCACCCCATCACAGAGCACTGTAACATCTGCCCCATCACAGAGCACTGTAACACCCGCCCCATCACAGAGCACTGTAACACCCGCCCCATCACAGAGCACTGTAACACCCACCCCATCACAGAGCACTGTAACACCCGCCCCATCGCAGAGCACTGTAACACCCGCCCCATCACAGAGCACTGTAACACCCGCCCCATCGCAGAGCACTGTAACACCCACCCCATCACAGAGCACTGTAACACCCGCCCCATCGCAGAGCACTGTAACACCCACCCCATCGCAGAGCACCGTAACATCCACCCCATCACAGAGCACTAACACCCGCCCCATCGCAGAGCACTGTAACACCCGCCCCATCACAGAGCACTGTAACACCTGCCCCATCACAGAGCACTGTAACACCCGTCCCATCGCAGAGCACTGTAACACTCACCCCATCGCAGAGCACTGCAACACCCGCCCCATCACAGAGCACTGTAACAGCCACCCCATCACAGAGCACTAACACCCGCCCCATCGCAGAGCACTGTAACACCTGCCCCATCGCAGAGCACTGTAACACCTGCCCCATCACAGAGCACTGTAACACCCACCCCATCACAGAGCACTGTAACACCCACCCCATCACTGAGCACTAACACCTGCCCCATCGCAGTGCACTGTAACACCCACCCCATCACAGAGCACTGTAAGACCTGCCCCATCACAGAGCACTGTAACACCCGCCATATCACAGAGCACTGTAACACCCGCCCCATCACAGAGCACTGTAACACCCGCCCCATCACAGAGCACTGTAACACCCACCCCATCACAGAGCACTGTAACACCCGCCCCATCACAGAGCACTATAACACCCACCCCATCGCAGAGATCTGTGACATCCGCCCCATCACAGAGCACTGTATCACCCGCCCCATCACAGAGCACTGTAACACCCTCCCCATCACAGAGCACTGTAACACCCACCCCATCACAGAGCACTGTAACACCCACCCCATCGCAGAGCACTGTAACACCCGCCCCATCACAGAGCACTGTAACACCCGCCCAATCACAGAGCACTGTAACACCCGCCCCATCACAGAGCACTGTAACACCCGCCCCATCGCAGAGCACTGTAACAGCCGCCCCATCACAGAGCACTATAACACCCGCCATATCACAGAGCACTGTAACACCCGCCCCATCACAGAGCACTGTAACACCCGCCCCATCGCAGAGCATAGTAACACCCGCCCCATCGCAGAGCACTGTAACAGCCGCCCCATCACAGAGCACTATAACACCCGCCCCATCACAGAGCACTGTAACACCCACCCCATCGCAGAGCACTGTAACACCCACCCCATCACAGAGCACTGTAACACCCGCCCCATCGCAGAGCACTGTAACAGCCGCCCCATCACAGAGCACTATAACACCCGCCATATCACAGAGCACTGTAACACCCGCCCCATCACAGAGCACTGTAACACCCGCCCCATCACAGAGCACTGTAACACCCACCCCATCGCAGAGCACTGTAACACCCGCCCCATCACAGAGCACTGTAACACCCACCCCATCACAGAGCACTGTAACACCCACCCCATCGCAGTGCACTGTAACACCCGCCCCATCACAGAGCACTAACACCCACCCCATCACAGAGCACTGTAACACCCACCCCATCACAGAGCACTGTAACACCCGCCCCATCGCAGAGCACTGTAACACCCACCCCATCACAGAGCACTGTAACACCCGCCCCATCGCAGAGCACTGTAACACCCGCCCCATCACAGAGCACTGTAACACCCACCCCATCGCAGAGATCTGTAACATCCGCCCCATCACAGAGCACTAACACCCACCCCATCACAGAGCACTGTAACACCCGCCCCATCACAGAGCACTGTAACACCCGCCCCATCGCAGAGCACTGTAACACCCGCCCCATCACAGAGCACTAACACCCACCCCATCACAGATCACTGTAACACCCGCCCCATCACAGAGCACTGTAACATCCGCCCCATCACAGAGCACTGTAACACACACCCCATCACAGAGCACTGTAACACCCGCCCCATCACAGAGCACTGTAACACCCACCCCATCACAGAGCACTGTAACACCCGCCCCATCACAGAGCACTGTAACATCCGCCCCATCACAGAGCACTGTAACACACACCCCATCACAGAGCACTGTAACACCCGCCCCATCACAGAGCACTGTAACACCCACCCCATCACAGAGCACTGTAACACCCGCCCCATCGCAGAGCACTGTAACACCCGCCCCATCACAGAGCACTGTAACACCTGCCCCATCACAGAGCACTGTAACACCCACCCCATCACAGAGCACTGTAACACCCGCCCCATCACAGAGCACTGTAACACACACCCCATCACAGAGCAAAGTAACACCCGCCCCATCACAGAGCACTGTAACACCCGCTCCATCGCAGAGCACTGTAACACCAACCCCATCACAGAGGACTGTAACACCCACCCCATCACAGAGCACTGTAACACCCGCCCCATCACAGAGCACTGTAACATCCACCCCATCACAGAGCACTGTAACACCCGCCCCATCACAGAGCATAGTAACACCCGCCCCATCGCAGAGCACTGTAACACCCGCCCCATCACAGAGCACTATAACACCCGCCCCATCACAGAGCATAGTAACACACACCCCATCACAGAGCACTGTAACACCCACCCCATCACAGAGCACTGTAACACCCACCCCATCACAGAGCACTGTAACACCCACCATATCACAGAGCACTGTAACACACACCCCATCGCAGAGCACTAACACCCGCCCCATCACAGAGCACTGTAACACCCACCCCATCACAGAGCACTGTAACACCCACCCCATCACAGAGCACTGTAACACCCACCATATCCCAGAGCACTGTAACACCCACCTCATCACAGAGCACTATAACACCTGCCCCATCACAGAGCACTATAACACCCACCCCATCACAGAGCACTGTAACATCTGCCCCATCACAGAGCACTGTAACACCCGCCCCATCACAGAGCACTGTAACACCCGCCCCATCACAGAGCACTGTAACACCCACCCCATCACAGAGCACTGTAACACCCGCCCCATCGCAGAGCACTGTAACACCCGCCCCATCACAGAGCACTGTAACACCCGCCCCATCGCAGAGCACTGTAACACCCACCCCATCACAGAGCACTGTAACACCCGCCCCATCGCAGAGCACTGTAACACCCACCCCATCGCAGAGCACCGTAACATCCACCCCATCACAGAGCACTAACACCCGCCCCATCGCAGAGCACTGTAACACCCGCCCCATCACAGAGCACTGTAACACCTGCCCCATCACAGAGCACTGTAACACCCGTCCCATCGCAGAGCACTGTAACACTCACCCCATCGCAGAGCACTGCAACACCCGCCCCATCACAGAGCACTGTAACAGCCACCCCATCACAGAGCACTAACACCCGCCCCATCGCAGAGCACTGTAACACCTGCCCCATCGCAGAGCACTGTAACACCTGCCCCATCACAGAGCACTGTAACACCCACCCCATCACAGAGCACTGTAACACCCACCCCATCACTGAGCACTAACACCTGCCCCATCGCAGTGCACTGTAACACCCACCCCATCACAGAGCACTGTAAGACCTGCCCCATCACAGAGCACTGTAACACCCGCCATATCACAGAGCACTGTAACACCCGCCCCATCACAGAGCACTGTAACACCCGCCCCATCACAGAGCACTGTAACACCCACCCCATCACAGAGCACTGTAACACCCGCCCCATCACAGAGCACTATAACACCCGCCCCATCACAGAGCACTGTAACACCCTCCCCATCACAGAGCACTGTAACACCCACCCCATCACAGAGCACTGTAACACCCACCCCATCGCAGAGCACTGTAACACCCACCCCATCGCAGAGCACTGTAACACCCACCCCATCGCAGAGATCTGTGACATCCGCCCCATCACAGAGCACTGTATCACCCGCCCCATCACAGAGCACTGTAACACCCTCCCCATCACAGAGCACTGTAACACCCACCCCATCACAGAGCACTGTAACACCCACCCCATCGCAGAGCACTGTAACACCCACCCCATCGCAGAGCACTGTAACACCCACCCCATCACAGAGATCTGTGACATCCGCCCCATCACAGAGCACTGTAACACCCGCCCCATCGCGGAGCACTGTAACACCCACCCCATCGCAGAGCACTGTAACACCCGCCCCATCACAGAGCACTGTAACACCCGCCCAATCACAGAGCACTGTAACACCCGCCCCATCACAGAGCACTGTAACACCCGCCCCATCGCAGAGCACTGTAACAGCCGCCCCATCACAGAGCACTATAACACCCGCCATATCACAGAGCACTGTAACACCCGCCCCATCACAGAGCACTGTAACACCCGCCCCATCGCAGAGCATAGTAACACCCGCCCCATCGCAGAGCACTGTAACAGCCGCCCCATCACAGAGCACTATAACACCCGCCCCATCACAGAGCACTGTAACACCCACCCCATCGCAGAGCACTGTAACACCCACCCCATCACAGAGCACTGTAACACCCGCCCCATCGCAGAGCACTGTAACAGCCGCCCCATCACAGAGCACTATAACACCCGCCATATCACAGAGCACTGTAACACCCGCCCCATCACAGAGCACTGTAACACCCGCCCCATCACAGAGCACTGTAACACCCACCCCATCGCAGAGCACTGTAACACCCGCCCCATCACAGAGCACTGTAACACCCACCCCATCACAGAGCACTGTAACACCCACCCCATCGCAGTGCACTGTAACACCCGCCCCATCACAGAGCACTAACACCCACCCCATCACAGAGCACTGTAACACCCACCCCATCACAGAGCACTGTAACACCCGCCCCATCGCAGAGCACTGTAACACCCACCCCATCACAGAGCACTGTAACACCCGCCCCATCGCAGAGCACTGTAACACCCGCCCCATCACAGAGCACTGTAACACCCACCCCATCGCAGAGATCTGTAACATCCGCCCCATCACAGAGCACTAACACCCACCCCATCACAGAGCACTGTAACACCCGCCCCATCACAGAGCACTGTAACACCCGCCCCATCGCAGAGCACTGTAACACCCGCCCCATCACAGAGCACTAACACCCACCCCATCACAGATCACTGTAACACCCGCCCCATCGCAGAGCACTGTAACACCCACCCCATCACAGAGCACTGTAACACCCGCCCCATCACAGAGCACTGTAACACCCACACCATCACAGAGCACTGTAACACCTGCCCCATCACAGAGCACTGTAACACCCACCCCATCACAGAGCACTGTAACACCCGCCCCATCGCAGAGCATAGTAACACCCGCCCCATCACAGAGCACTGTAACACGCACCCCATCACAGAGCACTGTAACACCCACCCCATCGCAGAGCACTGTAACACCCGCCCCATCACAGTGCACTGTAACACCCACCTCATCACAGAGCACTATAACACCCACCTCATCACAGAGCACTGTAACACCTGCCCCATCACAGAGCACTGTAACACCCGCCCCATCACAGAGCACTGTAACACCTGCCCCATCACAGAGCACTATAACACCCACCCCATCACAGAGCACTGTAAGAACCGCCCCATCACAGAGCACTGTAACACCCGCCCCATCACAGAGCACTGTAACACCCACCTCATCACAGAGCACTATAACACCTGCCCCATCACAGAGCACTGTAACACCCGCCGCATCGCAGAGCATAGTAACACCCACCCCATCACAGAGGACTGTAACACCCGCCCCATCACAGAGCACTGTAACACACACCCCATCACAGAGCAAAGTAACACCCGCCCCATCACAGAGCACTGTAACACCCGCCCCATCGCAGAGCACTGTAACACCAACCCCATCACAGAGGACTGTAACACCCGCCCCATCACAGAGCACTGTAACACCCGCCCCATCACAGAGCACTGTAACATCCACCCCATCACAGAGCATTGTAACACCCGCCCCATCACAGAGCATAGTAACACCCGCCCCATCGCAGAGCACTGTAACACCCGCCCCATCACAGAGCACTATAACACCCGCCCCATCACAGAGCATAGTAACACCCGCCCCATCACAGAGCACTGTAACACACACCCCATCACAGAGCACTGTAACACCCACCCCATCACAGAGCACTGTAACACCCACCCCATCACAGAGCACTGTAACACCCACCATATCACAGAGCACTGTAACACACACCCCATCGCAGAGCACTAACACCCGCCCCATCACAGAGCACTGTAACACCCGCCATATCACAGAGCACTGTAACACCTGCCCCATCACAGAGCACTGTAACACCCACCTCATCACAGAGCACTGTAACACCCGCCCCATCGCAGAGCACTGTAACACCCGCCCCATCACAGAGCACTGTAACACCTGCCCCATCACAGAGCACTATAACACCCGCCCCATCACAGAGCATAGTAACACCCGCCCCATCGCAGAGCATAGTAACACCCGCCCCATCGCAGAGCACTGTAACACCCGCCCCATCACAGAGCACTGTAACACCTGCCCCATCACAGAGCATTATAACACCCGCCCCATCACAGAGCATAGTAACACCCGCCCCATCACAGAGCACTGTAACACCTGCCCCATCACAGAGCACTATAACACCCGCCCCATCACAGAGCATAGTAACACCCGCCCCATCGCAGAGCATAGTAACACCCGCCCCATCACAGAGCACTGTAACACCCGCCCCATCGCAGAGCACTGTAACACCCGCCCCATCACAGAGCACTGTAACACCCGCCCCATCACAGAGCACTGTAACACCCGCCCCATCGCAGAACACTGTAACACCCGCCCCATCACAGAGCATAGTAACACCCGCCCCATCACAGAGCACTGTAACACCCACCCCATCACAGAGCACTGTAACACCCGCCCCATCGCAGAGCACTGTAACACCCGCCCCATCACAGAGCACTGTAACACCCGCCCCATCGCAGAGCACTGTAACACCCGCCCCATCACAGAGCACTGTAACACCCACCCCATCGCAGAGCACTGTAACACACACCCCATCACAGAGCACTGTAACACCCGCCCCATCACAGAGCACTGTAACACACACCCCATCACAGAGCACTGTAACACACACCCCATCACAGAGCACTGTAACACCCGCCCCATCGCAGAGCACTGTAACACCCGCCCCATCGCAGAGCACTGTAACACCCACCCCATCGCAGAGCACCGTAACATCCACCCCATCACAGAGAACTAACACCCGCCCCATCGCAGAGCACTGTAACACCCGCCCCATCACAGAGCACTGTAACACCCACCCCATCACAGAGCACTAACACCCGCCCCATCACAGAGCACTGTAACACCCGCCCCATCACAGAGCACTGTAACAACCGCCCCATCGCAGAGCACTGTAACTCCCGCCCCATCGCAGAGCACTGTAACACCCGCCCCATCACAGAGCACTGTAACACTCACCCCATCACAGAGCACTGTAACACCCACCCCATCGCAGAGCACTGTAACACCCACCCCATCGCAGAGCACTGTAACACCCACCCCATCACAGAGCACTGTAACACCCACCCCATCACAGAGCACTGTAACACCCACCCCATCACAGAGCACTGTAACACCCGCCCCATCGCAGAGCACTGTAACACCCGCCCCATCACCGAGCACTGTAACACCCGCCCCATCGCAGAGCACTGTAACACCCAGCTCATCGCAGAGCACTGTAACACCCGCCCCATCGCAGAGCACTGTAACACCCGCCCCATCGCAGAGCACTGTAACACCCAGCTCATCGCAGAGCACTGTAACATCCGCCCCATCACAGAGCACTGTAACACCCACCCCATCACAGAGCATCGTAACACCCACCCCATCACAGAGCACTGTAACACCCGCCCCATCGCAGAGCACTGTAACACCCGCCCCATCACCGAGCACTGTAACACCCGCCCCATCGCCGAGCACTGTAACACCCAGCTCATCGCAGAGCACTGTAACACCCGCCCCATCGCAGAGCACTGTAACACCCGCCCCATCGCAGAGCACTGTAACACCCAGCTCATCGCAGAGCACTGTAACACCCGCCCCATCACCGAGCACTGTAACACCCGCCCCATCGCCGAGCACTGTAACACCCAGCTCATCGCAGAGCACTGTAACACCCGCCCCATCGCAGAGCACTGTAACACCCGCCCCATCGCAGAGCACTGTAACACCCAGCTCATCGCAGAGCACTGTAACACCCGCCCCATCGCAGAGCACTGTAACACCCGCCCCATCGCAGAGCACTGTAACACCCAGCTCATCGCAGAGCACTGTAACATCCGCCCCATCACAGAGCATTGTAACACCCGCCCCATCACAGAGCACTGTAACACCCACCCCATCACAGAGCACTGTAACACCCGCCCCATCACAGAGCACTGTAACACCCACCCCATCGCAGAGCACTGTAACACCCACCCCATCGCAGAGCACTGTAACACCCGCCCCATCACAGAGCACTGTAACACCCACCCCATCACAGAGCACTGTAACACCCGCCCCATCACAGAGCACTGTAACACACACCCCATCACAGAGCACTGTAACACCCGCCCCATCACAGAGCACTGTAACACCCGCCCCATCATAGAGCACTGTAACACACACCCCATCACAGAGCACTGTAACACCCACCCCATCACAGAGCACTGTAACACCCGCCCCATCATAGAGCACTGTAACACACACCCCATCACAGAGCACTGTAACACACACCCCATCGCAGAGCACTGTAACACCCACCCCATCACAGAGCACTGTAACACACACCCCATCGCAGAGCACTGTAACACCCACCCCATCACAGAGCACTGTAACACCCGCCCCATCATAGAGCACTGTAACACCCGCCCCATCACAGAGCACTATAACACCCGCCCCATCACAGAGCACTGTAACACCCGCCCCATCACAGAGCACTGTAACACCCACCCCATCGCAGAGCACTGTAACACCCACCCCATCACAGAGCACTGTAACACCCACCCCATCACAGAGCACTGTAACACCCGCCCCATCATAGAGCACTGTAACACACACCCCATCACAGAGCACAGTAACACCCGCCCCATCACAGAGCACTGTAACACCCGCCCCAGGACCACACAACACAGTCACGCTTCTCTCCTGCTGTTCCAGGGCACAGTCCCATTGATTTCACTTCCCGGTTTGTGGAGATTTTCACAGGAATACACTCCGGATTCGCTCCGATCACCGGGAGGCCGACAGCAGGTTGGGAATATCAGCATTCATCAGAAACGACACCCCAGACACTACCACCCTCACTGGGGTACAGGCTCACACACACACACACACACACTCTCACTGCGGTACGGACTCACACTCACTCACACACACACAGACACACACACTCTCACTGCGGTACGGACTCACACACAGACACACACAGACACACACACACACAGACACACACACTCTCACTGCGGTACGGACTCACACTCACACACACACAGACACACACACACAGACACACACACTCTCACTGGGGTACAGGCTCACACGCACACACACACACACACTCTCACTGCGGTACGGACTCACACTCACACACACACAGACACAATCGCACTCTCTCTCTCACACACACACACTCACACACTCTCAATGTGGTACAGGCTCACACTCACTCACACTCACTCACACACACGCACACACAGACACACACACACACACTCACTCACACTCACACAGACACACACTCACACACACACACACACACAGACACTCGCATACTGACTCTCACTGGGGTACGGGCTCACACACTCACACACACACATTCACACACACACTCACACACTCACACACTCACACACACGCACTCTCACACACACTCTCACACACACTTACACACACTCTCACACACATTCACACACACTCACACACACACACACACTCACTCGCACACTGACTCTCACTGGGGTACGGGCTCACACACTCACACACAGACACACACTCACTCACACACACTCACTCACACACACACTCACACACACATTCACACTCTGACTCTCACTGGGGTACGGGCTCACACTCACTTACACACACACAGACACACATACTCACACAAACACACACACACACACAGACACACACACACTCACACATACACTCACACATACAGACACACACACAGACACACACACACACATTCACACACACACTTACATACACACAAACACACACACACGCACACAAACTCTCTCACTCTCACACACAGACACACTCACATATACGCACACAAACACTCTCTCGCTCTCACACACACAGAGACACACACACTCACACAAACACACTCTCTCTCACAAACACGCACACACAAACTCTCTCACACTCACACACATGCACACAATCACAGACACACACACACTCTTTCTCTCACACACACACTCACTCTCAAACACATGCACATGAACTCTCTCACACACATACATGCACACACATACACACGCACTCACATACACACAGACACACACACACACTCACACAAACACTCACACTCACTCACTCACACACTCTCACACACAGACACACACACACACTCACACACATACCCACATTCACAGACCCTCACTGGGTTAAGGGCTCACTGGGGTAAGGGTGTGGGTGAGGGTGTGGGTGTGAGTGAGGGTGTGGGTTTGGATGAGGGTGTGGGTGAGGGTGAGGGTGAGGGTGAGGGTGCGGATGATGGTGAGGGTGGAAGTGTGGGTGAGGATGAGGTTGGGGGTGTGGGTGATGTGAGTGTGGGTGTGGATGAGGGTGTGGGTGGGTATGGGTGTGGATGAGGGTGTGTGTGTGAGTTTGTGTGAGGGTGTGGGTGTGAGTGAGGGTGTGGATGTGGGTGAGGGTGTGGGTGAGAGCGTGGGTGAGGGTGTGGATGAGAGTGTGGATGAGGGTGAGGGTGAGGGTGTGAGTGTGGGTGTGGGTGAGAGTGTGGGTGAGGGTGTGGGTAAGGGTGAGGGGGTGGGTGTGGGTGAGGGTGCGGGGGAGGGTGTGGGTGAGGGTGTGCGTGGGTGAGGGTGCGTGTGTGGGTGTTGATGTGGGTGTGGGTGAGCGTGTGGGTGTGGGTGGGGGTGTGGGTGAGGGTGAGGGTGTGGGTGAGGGTGTGGATGAAGGTGAGGGTGAGGGTGAGGGTGTGGGTGAGGGTGTGGGTGAGGGTGTGGGTGAGGGTGTGGGTGTGGGTGAGGGTGGGGGTGAGGGTGAGGGTGAGGGTGTGGGTGAGGGTGTGGGTGAGGGTTTGGGTGTGGGTGTGGGTGAGGGTGTGGGGGTGAAGGTGAGAGTGTGGGTGAGGGTGTGGGTGTGGGTGAGGGTGTGGGTGAGGGTGTGGGTGAGGATGTGGGTGTGGGTGAGGGTGTGGATGTGGGTGTGGGTGGGGGTGTGGGTGAGGGTGAGCGTGTGGGTGTGGGTGTGGGTGTGAGTGAGGGTGTGGGTGAGGGTGTGGGTATGGGTGAGGGTGTGGGTGAGGGTGTGGGTGTGGGTGTGGGTGTGGGTGTGGGTGTGGGTGAGGGTGTGGGTGTGGGTGAGGGTGAGTGTGTGGGTGTGGGTGAGGGTGTGGGTGTGGGTGTGGGTGAGGGTGGGGGTGTGGGTGAGGGTGAGTGTGTGGGTGTGGGTGTGGGTGTGGGTGTGGGTATGGGTGTGGGTATGGGTGAGGGTATGGGTGAGGGTGTGGGTGAGGGTGTGGGTGTGGGTGTGGGTGTGGGTGTGGGTGAGGGTGTGGGTGAGGGTGTGGGTGTGGGTGAGGGTGAGTGTGTGGGTGAGAGTGAGCGTGTGGGTGTGGGTGTGGGTGAGGGTGAGGGTGGGGGTGAAGGTGAGGTTGTGGGTGTGGGTGAGGGTGTGGGTGAGGGTGTGGGTGTGGGTGAGGTTGGGGTGTGGGTGAGGGTGGGGGTGAAGGTGAGGGTGGGGGTGAAGGTGAGGGTGAGGGTGTGGGTGAGGGTTTGGGTGTGGGTGTGGGTGAGGGTGTGGGTGAGGGTGGGGGTGAGGGTGTGGGTGAGGGTGTGGGTGAGGGTGTGGGTGTGGGTGTGGGTGAGGGTGTGGGTGTGGGTGTGGGTGGGGGTGTGGGTGAGGGTGAGCGTGTGGGTGTGGGTGAGGGTGAGGGTGGGGGTGAAGGTGAGGGTGTGGGTGTGGGTGTGGGTGTGGGTGAGGCTGTGGGTGTGGGTGAGGGTGAGTGTGTCGGTGAGGGTGAGCGTGTGGGTGTGGGTGGGGGTGTGGGTGAGGGTGAGTGTGTCGGAGAGGGTGAGCGTGTGGGTGAGGGTGAGGGTGTGGGTGTGGGTGAGGGTGAGGGTATGGGTGAGTGTGTGTTGAGGGTGTGGGTGTGGGTGAGGGTGAGTGTGTGGGTGAGAGTGAGCGTGTGGGTGGGGGTGGGGGTGTGGGTGAGGGTGAGCATGTGGGTGTGGGTGGGGGTGTGGGTGGGGGTGAGGGTGAGGGTGTGGCTGTGGGTGAGGGTGTGGGTGAGGGTGTGGGTGTGGGTATGGGTGTGGGTGAGGGTGTGGGTGAGGGTGTGGGTGTGGGTGTGGGTGAGGGTGTGGGTGAGGGTGAGGGTGTGGGTGTGGGTGTGGGTGGGGGTGGGGGTGAGGGTGGGGTGAAGGTGAGGTTGTGGGTGTGGGTGTGGATGAGGGTGAGGGTATGAGTGATGGTGTGGGTGAGGGTGAGTGTGTGGGTGTTGGTGTGGGGTGAGGGTGTGGGTGTGGGTGTGGGTGAGGGTGTGGGTGAGGGTGTGGGTGAGGGTGGGGTGAAGGTGAGGGTGAGGGTGTGGGTGAGGGTGTGGGTGAGGGTGGGGGTGTGGGTGTGGGTGAAGGTGAGGGTGAGGGTGTGGGTGAGGGTGTGGGTGAGGGTGTGGGTGAGGGTGTGGGTGAGGGTGTGGGTGTGGGTGAGCGTGTGGGTGTGGGTGTGGGTGAGGGTGTGGGTGAGGGTGAGCGTGTGGGTGTGGGTGGGGTGTGGGTGAGGGTGTGGGTGATGGTGTGGGTGTGGGTGAGGGTGAGCGTGTGGGTGAGGGTGTGGGTGTGGGTGTGGGTGAGGGTGTGGGTGAGGGTGTGGGTGTGGGTGAGAGTGTGGGTGAGTGTGTGGGTGTGGGTGAGGGTGAGGGTGTGGGTGAGGGTGAGCGTGTGGGTGAGGGTGTGGGTGAGGGTGTGGGTGTGGGTGTGGGTGAGGGTGTGGGTGAGGGTGAGGGTGTGGGTGTGAGTGAGGGTGAGGGTGAGTGTGTGGGTGAGGGTGAGCGTGTGGGTGAGGGTGAGGGTGTGGGTGTGGGTGTGGGTGGGGGTGTGGGTGAGGGTGAGGGTGAGTGTGTGGGTGTGGGTGTGGGTGAGGGTGTGGGTGTGGGTGTGGGTGTGGGTGAGGGTGTGGGTGTGGGTGAGGATGTGGGCGTGGGTGAGGGTGTGGGTGAGGGTGAGTGTGTGGGTGAGAGTGAGCGTGTGGGTGTGGGTGTGGGTGGGGGTGTGGGTGAGGGTGAGCGTGTGGGTGTGGGTGAGGGTGAGGGTGAGCATGTGGGTGTGGGTGGGGGTGTGGGTGGGGGTGAAGGTGAGGGTGTGGGTGTGGGTGAGGGTGTGGGTGAGGGTGAGTGTGTGGGTGTGGGTTAGGGTGGGGGTGAAGGTGAGGGTAAGGGTGAGGGTGTGGTGAGGGTGTGGGTGAGGGTGTGGGTGTGGGTGAGGGTGTGGGTGTGGGTGTGGGTGTGTGAGGGTGTG